>NW_027116962.1:0-73999 GCF_024137725.1 Prorops nasuta
CAGGGAGTTAATATAAAGGGGTTTGAATAACTCACTTGCGGTCAGAGAGTGCATATAAAGGGGCTAGGATAACTCACTTGGGGCAGGGAGTACTTATAAAGGGGCTATGGTAACTCACTTGGGGTCAGGGAGTACTTATATTGGACTAGGGTAACTCACTTGCGATCAGAGAGTACATATAAAGGGGCTAGGATAACTCACTTGCGGTCAAAATGTACATATAAAGGGGCTAAGATAACTCACTTGGGGTCAGGGAGTACATTTATGGGACTAAGGTAACACATTTGGGGGTCAGGGAGTACTTATTTGGGACTAGGGTACTCACTTAGGGACAGGGAGTTCTTATATGGGACTAGGGTAACTCACTTGCGGTCAGAGAATACTTATATTGGACTAGGGTAACTCACTTGCGGTCAGAGAGTACATATAAAGGGTATAGGATAACTCAATTGGGGTCGAGGAGTACTTATAAAGGGGCTAGGATAACTCACTTGTGGTCAGGGAGTACTTATAAAGGGGCTATGGTAACTCACTTGGGGTCAGGGAGTACTTATATTGGACTAGGGTAACTCACTTGCGGTCAGAGAGTAGATATAAAAGGGCTAGGATAACTCACTTGCGGTCAGAGAGTACATATAAAGGGGCTAGGATAACTCACTTGGGGTCAGGGAGTACTTATAAAAGGGGCTAGGGTAACTCACTTGGGGTCAGGGAGTACTTCTATGGGACTAGGTTAACTCACTTGGGGTCAGGGAGTACTTATATGGGACCAGGGTAACTCACTTGGGGCCAAGGTGTACTTATAATGGGGCTAGGTTAACTCACTTGGGTTCAGGGAGTACTTATATGAGACTAGGGTAACACACTTGGGGTCAGGGAGTACTTATAGAGGGGTTTGAATAACTCACTTGCGGTCAGAGAGTGCATATAAAGGGGCTAGGATAACTCATTTGGGGTCAGGGAGTACTTGTATTGGACTAGGGTAACTCACTTGGGGTCAGGGTGTACTTATATGGGACTAGGGTAATTCACTTGCGGTCAGAGAGTACATATAAAGGGGATAGGATAACTCACTAGGGTTCCGGGAGTACATTTATGTGACTAAGGTAACACACTTGGGGTCAGGGAGTACTTATATGATACTAGGGTAACACACTTGGGGTCAGGGAGTACTTATAAAGGGGTTTGAATAACTCACTTGCGGTCAGAGAGTGCATATAAAGGGGCTAGGATAACTCATTTGGGGTCAGGGAGTACTTGTATTGGACTAGGGTAACTCACTTGGGGTCAGGGAGTACTTATATGGGACTAGGGTAACTCACTTGCGGTCAGAGAGTACATATAAAGGGGATAGGGGGATAACTCACTAGGGGTCCGGGAGTACATTTATGGGACTAAGGTAACACATTTGGGGGTCAGGGAGTACTTATAAAGGGGCTAGGGTAACTCACTTGCGGTCAGAGAGTACATATAAAGGGGATTGGATAACTGCCTTGGGGTAGGGGAGTACATATAAAGGGGCTAAGGTAACACACTTGGGTTCTGGGAGTACATATATGAGACTAGGGTAACACACTTGGGGTCAGGGAGTACTTATAAAGGGGTTTGATTAACTCACTTGCGGTCAGAGAGTGCATAAAAGGGGTTAGGATAACTCACTTGCGGTCAGAGAGTACATACAAAGAGGCTAGGATAACTCACTTGGGGTCAGGGAGTACTTATAAAGGGGCTATGGTAACTCACTTGGGGTCAGGGAGTACTTATTTGGGACTAGGGTACTCACTTAGGGACAGGGAGTTCTTATATGGGACTAGGGTAACTCACTTGCGGTCAGAGAATACTTATATTGGACTAGGGTAACTCACTTGCGGTCAGAGAGTACATATAAAGGGGATAGGATAACTCAATTGGGGTCGAGGAGTACTTATAAAGGGGCTAGGATAACTCACTTGTGGTCAGGGGAGTACTTATAAAGGGGCTATGGTAACTCACTTGGGGTCAGGGAGTACTTATATTGGACTAGGGTAACTCACTTGCGGTCAGAGAGTAGATATAAAAGGGCTAGGATAACTCACTTGGGGTCAGGGAGTACTTATAAAGGGGCTAGGGTAACTCACTTGGGGTCAGGGAGTACTTCTATGGGACTAGGTTAAATCACTTGGGGTCAGGGAGTACTTCTATGGGACTAGGTTAACTCACTTGGGGTCAGGGAGTACTTATATGGGACTAGGGTAACTCACTTGGGGCCAAGGTGTACTTATAATGGGGCTAGGTTAACTCACTTGGGGTCAGGGAGTACTTATATGATACTAGGGTAACACAGTTGGGGTCAGGGAGTTAATATAAAGGGGTTTGAATAACTCACTTGCGGTCAGAGAGTGCATATAAAGGGGCTAGGATAACTCACTTGGGGCAGGGAGTACTTATAAAGGGGCTATGGTAACTCACTTGGGGTCAGGGAGTACTTCTATGGGACTAGGTTAACTCACTTGGGGTCAGGGAGTACTTCTATGGGACTAGGTTAACTCACTTGCGGTCAGAGAGTACATATAAAGGGGCTAGGATAACTCACTTGGGGTCAGGGAGTACTTATAAAGGGGCTAGGTTAACTCACTTGGGGTCAGGGAGTACTTATATGATACTAGGGTAACACACTTGGGGTCAGGGAGTTAATATAAAGGGGTTTGAATAACTCACTTGCGGTCAGAGAGTGCATATAAAGGGGCTAGGATAACTCACTTGGGGCAGGGAGTACTTATAAAGGGGCTATGGTAACTCACTTGGGGTCAGGGAGTACTTATATTGGACTAGGGTAACTCACTTGCGGTCAGAGAGTACATATAAAGGGGCTAGGATAACTCACTTGCGGTCAAAATGTACATATAAAGGGGCTAAGATAACTCACTTGGGGTCAGGGAGTACATTTATGGGACTAAGGTAACACATTTGGGGGTCAGGGAGTACTTATAAAGGGGTTAGGGTAACTCACTTGCGGTCAGAGAGTACATATAAAGGGGATAGGATAACTCACTTGGGGTAGGGGAGTACTTATAAAGGTGCTAAGGTAACACACTTGGGTTCTGGGAGTACTTATATGAGACTAGGGTAACACACTTGGGGTCAGGGAGTACTTATAGAGGGGTTTGAATAACTCACTTGCGGTCAGAGAGTGCATATAAAGGGGCTAGGATAACTCACTTGGGGTCAGGGAGTACTTATAAAGGGGCTATGGTAACTCATTTGGGGTCAGGGAGTACTTATATGGGACTAGCGTTACTCACTTGCTATCAGAGAGTAGATATAAAAGGGCTAGGATAACTCACTTGCGGTCAGAGAGTACATATAAAGGGGCTAGGATAACTCACTTGGGGTCAGGGAGTACTTATAAAGGGGCTAGGGTAACTCACTTGGGGTCAGGGAGTACTTCTATGGGACTAGGTTAACTCACTTGGGGTCAGGGAGTACTTATATGGGACCAGGGTAACTCACTTGGGGCCAAGGTGTACTTATAATGGGGCTAGGTTAACTCACTTGGGGTCAGGGAGTACTTATATGATACTAGGGTAACACACTTGGGGTCAGGGAGTTAATATAAAGGGGTTTGAATAACTCACTTGCGGTCAGAGAGTGCATATAAAGGGGCTAGGATAACTCACTTGGGGCAGGGAGTACTTATAAAGGGGCTATGGTAACTCACTTGGGGTCAGGGAGTACTTATATTGGACTAGGGTAACTCACTTGCGGTCAGAGAGTACATATAAAGGGGCTAGGATAACTCACTTGCGGTCAAAATGTACATATAAAGGGGCTAAGATAACTCACTTGGGGTCAGGGAGTACATTTATGGGACTAAGGTAACACATTTGGGGGTCAGGGAGTACTTATAAAGGGGTTAGGGTAACTCACTTGCGGTCAGAGAGTACATATAAAGGGGATAGGATAACTCACTTGGGGTAGGGGAGTACTTATAAAGGTGCTAAGGTAACACACTTGGGTTCTGGGAGTACTTATATGAGACTAGGGTAACTCACTTGGGGTCAGGGAGTACTTATATGGGACTAGGGTAACTCACTTGCGGTCAGAGAGTACATATAAAGGGGATAGGATAACTCACTAGGGGTCCGGGAGTACATTTATGTGACTAAGGTAACACACTTGGGGTCAGGGAGTACTTATATGATACTAGGGTAACACACTTGGGGTCAGGGAGTACTTATAAAGGGGTTTGAATAACTCACTTGCGGTCAGAGAGTGCATATAAAGGGGCTAGGATAACTCATTTGGGGTCAGGGAGTACTTGTATTGGGACTAGGGTAACTCACTTGGGGTCAGGGAGTACTTATATGGGACTAGGGTAACTCACTTGCGGTCAGAGAGTACATATAAAGGGGATAGGATAACTCACTAGGAGTCCGGGAGTACATTTATGTGACTAAGGTAACACACTTGGGTTCAGGGAGTACTTCTATGGGACTAGGTTAACTCACTTGGGGTCTGGGAGTATTTATATGGGACTAGGGTAACTCACTTGCGTTCAGAGAGTACATATAAAAGGGCTAGGATAACTCACTTGGGGTCAGGGAGTACTTATAAAGGTGATATGGTAACTCACTTGGGGTCAGGGTGTACTTATTAAAGGGCTAGGGTAACTCACTTGCGGTCAGAGCGTACTTATGTAGGAGCTAGGGTAACTCGCTTGTGGTCAGGGAGTACTTATATGGGACCAGGGTAACTCACTAGGGGCCAGGGTGTACTTATTAAAGGGCTAGGGTAACTATCTTGGGGTCAGGTAATACTTATAAAGGGCCTATGGTAACTCAATTGTGGCCAGGGAGTACTAATATGAAACTAGGGTAACACACTTGAGGTCAGGGAGTACTTTTAAAGTAGTTTGAATAACTCACTTACGGTCAGAGAGTGCATATAAAGGGGCTAGGATAACTCACTTGGGGTCAGGGAGTACTTATATGGGACTAGGGTAACTCACTTGCGGTCAGATAGTACATATAAAGGGGATAGGATAACTCACTAGGGGTCCGGGAGTACATTTATGTGACTAAGGTAACACACTTGGGGTCAGGGAGTACTTATATGATACTAGGGTAACACACTTGGGGTCAGGGAGTACTTATAAAGGGGTTTGAATAACTCACTTGCGGTCAGAGAGTGCATATAAAGGGGCTAGGATAACTCATTTGGGGTCAGGGAGTACTTGTATTGGACTAGGGTAACTCACTTGGGGTCAGGGAGTACTTATATGGGACTAGGGTAACTCACTTGCGGTCAGAGAGTACATATAAAGGGGATAGGATAACTCACTAGAGGTCCGGGAGTACATTTATGTGACTAAGGTAACACACTTGGGTTCAGGGAGTACTTATATGATACTAGGGTAACACACTTGGGGTCAGGGAGTACTTATAAAGGGGTTTGAATAACTCACTTGCGGTCAGAGAGTGCATATAAAGGGGCTAGGATAACTCATTTGGGTCAGGGAGTACTTGTATTGGACTAGGGTAACTCACTTGGGGTCAGGGAGTACTTATATGGGACTAGGATAACTCACTTGCGGTCAGAGAGTACATATAAAGGGGATAGGATAACTCACTAGGGTCCGGGAGTACATTTATGTGACTAAGGTAACACACTTGGGGTCAGGGAGTACTTATAAAGGTGCTAGGGTGACTCATTTGGGGTCAGGGAGTACCTCTATGGGACTAAGGTAAATCACTTGGGTTCAGGGAATACATATATGAGACTAGGGTAACACACTTGGGGTCAGGGAGTACTTATAAATGGGCTAGGGTAACTCACTTGCGGTCAGAGAGTACATATAAAGGGTGTTATGACCTCACCAAATTTTCGGGGCAAATTTTTGCCTTTTAGACGAACTTTAAGTAAAAATCATGTAAAGTAACAAAATTCCAATTGTAAGTCGTTTAACGGCCATATTCATTGTAGTTAGAGCCAGGAGAAGACTGCTATTTAATTAGGACTCAAAATTTATTGGGTTGTAGCAAAACTTGTCCAACTCGTGTGAACGCGCCTTAAGCTGACAAATTTAAGATGTTTTATTATTATTGTTTAATCTTTATATAAGAGATAATCTAAGCTTAAAATAAGCTTCCTTTTCAATTCTCGACTAAATCGGGATGTAAATAGTAAAACTTGTCCAACTTGTGAACAGGGCTTAAGGCTGGACAACTTAAGAATCTGTCCGATTCATGTGAACCAAGACTAGGCTGGACAGATCTAAAAGTTGTCCAAATTATTGGACAAAATTTCATTGTTATAATAATTAATTAACAAAACATTTAAAAAAAGGATTAAATAAAGCTAAAATAGTAATATATTACAATAAATTGTTTAAATATTACAATAAATTGTTTAAATATTACAATAAATTGTTTAAATGTCAAGGTTCCATGAAAACTTGTCCAAAATTATTGGACAAAATTTTATTGTTTATAATAATTAATTAACAAAACATTTAAAAAAGGATTAAATAAAGCTAAAATAATAATATATTACAATAAATTGTTTAAATGTTACTATAAATTGTTTAAATGTTAAAATTCCATGAAAATTTGTCCAAACCTTGTAAAACCGCCTTAAGGTCACAGCGCCTCTAGTGGCCGAGGACGTAACTAGAGTGTCTATTTAGGTAGCTGCACGGCCCGGAGGAGCTCAGTTCGTCTCTCGGGACTGCTCTGGAGCAGTCCTAAGGAGCCTGATAGCTTCTAAGCTCGGTTCCCTATAGGAAAAGGAGAGATATAGGGTAGAAGGTTGGGATAGACCAGGTACGCTGCTGTGTAGCGGTATGGCCCTCGTGTCGCAGCTTCTCAGCTCCACGACGGGTTAGGTCTTTAGCCAGTACAGTTTAGGGTCCCCTAACGGTATTAGTGGATAACTAGCGTGACTGTGTAAAATTGTCGGGTTTTGTCATTTAGTCGATAAGAACCGGTTACAGCGAAGGTCTATGGAATTGCGTTTTGAAGTGGATTATATTTTTCTCTCTATTCGAACAATTATTAATAAGAGAACAGGTATTCGACATATACGTATATATATATATATATATACATATTGTTTCGAGCAGTGTACGAACGCGATTCCATTGGTTTTCGTCTTACTTGCTTCGTTCTGTGATACATTTATTCCTACTCTAGCGAATACTTATATATATAAGATTGTATTGCTTATTTTTAATAAATTAAAACCTTACTTACGGTAAAGATAAAGTGATTATGGACTCGATTACTTTCACCGTATTTTCTGCAGCTAGTTTCCCACTTCCCCTCATTCGAAGAGAACAAAATAGATTAAAATCTATTTTACGTAGCCATTTGTTTGGAAAGAAGAAGAGAGGAGGGAGAAAAGCGAACGAGTGCACCGACAAAGCATTAGAAGCGGCCTTGCAGGGGTGTTTTTCATTGGAGGGTTTACTTTTGAAGGCTGGATGTCCTCATTCGACTGTTAGAGCAGAGTTGCTGCGCCATGAACATTTGCGTAAGGTCGCTAACCTAGGAGCCAAACCCACACCGACCCGGAGAAGCGGAAGAGCTGCTTCACTTTTTAATCTCCAACGGAAGTTTACAGATTTTGGAGGTTCGCTCCGGAAGTGGTTGATCTTGAAGGTCCGTCTTGCTCTACTACATCCCCTGACCATCCTGAACCTATCTCCCCAATAGAACTTAGTAAAGCTCAACTGTTGAAAAGAACCCTGCCCCCAATTGAGCCAGTGATTCCTCCTTTGCGGCCAAAAGTCGATGTGAAAGCCACCTTAAACGGTTGAACATGGAGAGACCGCGTCTAGTGCCTAAAATAACCTCAGTGGTTGACCTGCGAGGGATTCACCGTGTAACATTGAGTTACTCCACCCCAACCGATAATCCGGTCACTCCCACTCAAAATAATCCTTCAACTACCCAGGATAAGTGAGAGGGTGACTAAAACCGTTTCATTAGGACAAAGAGCCTAATATTCTGATCAAAAGACTTTTAGTTTTGAATAATCCTATATTTTTTGTTTTTTTAAAAATAAATGAATAATTCGTTAAATTAGTTATTAAATTCATAGATTTAATCTTTGAGATATGAATAATTATTTTATTTCTTCTGCGAAGGAACAAAATAGCCTATTGTTGGTAAAAATTTTTATTTAGTCATTTTCCCAGAAGATAATAGATTTATTTTCGTTATTAATTAAGGCTTGTTCTGAAAAGAAGACAATTAATCTATCTATTTTCACTTACAATTAGGTTAAGTATAGTTTAAGTTGCCAAAACAATCAGTTTATTTTCTCTATTTTTGGAAAGGAAACCAAATAGTCTGTATATTTTTAGTTATAATTGGATGAAGTCTTGTTATCGATTCACCAAAGAAGAAAATCGTTTATTTTAGTCTGTAGAGGAAAAATCGATTAGTCGTTTATAAAAGGAAGGAGAATTCTTTCCTCCTCTCAGGCAATTATCAAGAGAATAGATCAGGATATTATTATTAAGATAAGATTGATCATAATAACCAGTTTATTTAAAATAAAATGAGTGTTCAACTTATCTGTGTACGTACGTTTTATTTCTAGGGTCCAGAAGGGCAAGAAATTTGCGATTTATGTTTTGATTGGTTACCTGTAGAAAACCAAGAAGAGTTCACGCCTTTTGAACAACATACACACACGTTCTCTACCCTGTTAAATCGGAACAAGTGTTTCTACTGCAGAGAAGAGTGTTCATGGTCTCAACCAATATCATCTTGCCAAGGACCCATCAATTAATGAACCTTCAATAGCCCCGAGTATTAATTTTTGTTAATTTTGAGGAAAATTAACTGGTGGCAGCATCACAACAACCTACCAGCCGCAGCCATAACAAGGGGCTAGGATAACTCACTTGCGGTCAAAATGTACATATAAAGGGGCTAACATAACTCACTTGGGGTCAGGGAGTACATTTATGGGACTAAGGTAACACATTTGGGGGTCAGGGAGTACTTATAAAGGGGCTAGGGTAACTCACTTGCGGTCAGAGAGTACATATAAAGGGGATAGGATAACTCACTTGCGGTAGGGGAGTACATATAAAGGGGCTAAGGTAACACACTTGGGTTCTGGGAGTACATATATGAGACTAGGGTAACACACTTGGGGTCAGGGAGTACTTATAAAGGGGTTTGAATAACTCACTTGCGGTCAGAGAGTGCATATAAAGGGGTTAGGATAACTCACTTGCGGTCAGAGAGTACATACAAAGAGGCTAGGATAACTCACTTGGGGTCAGGGAGTACTTATAAAGGGGCTATGGTAACTCACTTGGGGTCAGGGAGTACTTATATTGGACTAGGGTAACTCACTTGCGGTCAGAGAGTAGATATAAAAGGGCTAGGATAACTCACTTGCGGTCAGAGAGTACATATAAAGGGGCTAGGATAACTCACTTGGGGTCAGGGAGTACTTATAAAAGGGGCTAGGGTAACTCACTTGGGGTCAGGGAGTACTTCTATGGGACTAGGTTAACTCACTTGGGGTCAGGGAGTACTTATATGGGACCAGGGTAACTCACTTGGGGCCAAGGTGTACTAATAATGGGGCTAGGTTAACTCACTTGGGTTCTGGGAGTACTTATATGAGACTAGGGTAACACACTTGGGGTCAGGGAGTACTTATAGAGGGTTTGAATAACTCACTTGCGGTCAGAGAGTGCATATAAAGGGGCTAGGATAACTCACTTGGGTCAGGGAGTACTTATAAAGGGGCTATGGTAACTCATTTGGGGTCAGGGAGTACTTATATGGGACTAGCGTTACTCACTTGCTATCAGAGAGTACATATAAAGGTGCTAGCATAACTCACTTGGGGTCAGAGAGTACATATAAAGGGGCAAGGGCAACTCACTTGCGGTCAGAGAGTACTTATGTAGGAGCTAGGGTAACTCGCTTGGGGTCAGGGAGTACTTCTATGGGACTACGGTAACTCACTTGGGGACTGGGAGTATTTATATGGGACTAGGGTAACTCACTTGGGGTCAGGGAGTACTTCTATGGGACTAGGTTAACTCACTTGGGGTCTGGGAGTATTTATATGGGACTAGGGTAACTCACTTGCGTTCAGAGAGTACATATAAAAGGGCTAGGATAACTCACTTGGGGTCAGGGAGTACTTATAAAGGTGATATGGTAACTCACTTGGGTCAGGGTGTACTTATTAAAGGGCTAGGGGGTAACTCACTTGCGGTCAGAGCGTACTTATGTAGGAGCTAGGGTAAACTCCGCTTGTGGTCAGGGAGTACTTATATGGGACCAGGGTAACTCACTAGGGCCAGGGTGTACTTATTAAAGGGCTAGGGTAACTCTCTTGGGGTCAGGTAATACTTATAAAGGGCCTATGGTAACTCAATTGTGGCCAGGGAGTACTAATATGAAACTAGGGTAACACACTTGAGGTCAGGGAGTACTTTTAAAGTAGTTTGAATAACTCACTTACGGTCAGAGAGTGCATATAAAGGGGCTAGGATAACTCACTTGGGGTCAGGGAGTACTTATATGGGACTAGGGTAACTCACTTGCGGTCAGATAGTACATATAAAGGGGATAGGATAACTCACTAGGGGTCCGGGAGTACATTTATGTGACTAAGGTAACACACTTGGGGTCAGGGAGTACTTATATGATACTAGGGTAACACACTTGGGGTCAGGGAGTACTTATAAGGGGTTTGAATAACTCACTTGCGGTCAGAGAGTGCATATAAAGGGGCTAGGATAACTCATTTGGGGTCAGGAGTACTTGTATTGGACTAGGGTAACTCACTTGGGGTCAGGGAGTACTTATATGGGACTAGGGTAACTCACTTGCGGTCAGAGAGTACATATAAAGGGGATAGGATAACTCACTAGAGGTCCGGGAGTACATTTATGTGACTAAGGTAACACACTTGGGTTCAGGGAGTACTTATATGATACTAGGGTAACACACTTGGGGTCAGGGAGTACTTATAAAGGGGTTTGAATAACTCACTTGCGGTCAGAGAGTGCATATAAAGGGGCTAGGATAACTCATTTGGGGTCAGGGAGTACTTGTATTGGACTAGGGTAACTCACTTGGGGTCAGGGAGTACTTATATGGGACTAGGATAACTCACTTGCGGTCAGAGAGTACATATAAAGGGGATAGGATAACTCACTAGGGGTCCGGGAGTACATTTATGTGACTAAGGTGACTAAGGTAACACACTTGGGGTCAGGGAGTACTTATAAAGGTGCTAGGGTGACTCATTTGGGGTCAGGGAGTACCTCTATGGGACTAAGGTAAATCACTTGGGTTCAGGGAATACATATATGAGACTAGGGTAACACACTTGGGGTCAGGGAGTACTTATAAATGGGCTAGGGTAACTCACTTGCGGTCAGAGAGTACATATAAAGGGTGTTATGACCTCACCAAATTTCGGGGCAAATTTTTGCCTTTTAGACGAACTTTAAGTAAAAATCATGTAAAGTAAACAAAATTCCAATTGTAAGTCGTTTAACGGCCATATTCATTGTAGTTAGAGCCAGGAGAAGACTGCTATTTAATTAGGACTCAAAATTTATTGGGTTGTAGCAAAACTTGTCCAACTCGTGTGAACGCGCCTTAAGCTGGACAAATTTAAGATGTTTTTATTATTATTGTTTAATCTTTATATAAGAGATAATCTAAGCTTAAAATAAGCTTCCTTTTCAATTCTCGACTAAATCGGGATGTAAATAGTAAAACTTGTCCAACTTGTGAACAGGGCTTAAGGCTGGACAACTTAAGAATCTGTCCGATTCATGTGAACCAAGCCTAAGGCTGGACAGATCTAAAAGTTGTCCAAATTATTGGACAAAATTTCATTGTTATAATAATTAATTAACAAAACATTTAAAAAAAGGATTAAATAAAGCTAAAATAGTAATATATTACAATAAATTGTTTAAATATTACAATAAATTGTTTAAATGTCAAGGTTCCATGAAAACTTGTCCAAAATTATTGGACAAAATTTTATTGTTTATAATAATTAATTAACAAAACATTTAAAAAAGGATTAAATAAGCTAAAATAATAATATATTACAATAAATTGTTTAAATGTTACTATAAATTGTTTAAATGTTAAAATTCCATGAAAATTTGTCCAAACCTTGTAAAACCGCCTTAAGGTCACAGCACCTCTAGTGGCCGAGGACGTAACTAGAGTGTCTATTTAGGTAGCTGCACGGCCCGGAGGAGCTCAGTTCGTCTCTCGGACTGCTCTGGAGCAGTCCTAAGGAGCCTGATAGCTTCTAAGCTCGGTTCCCTATAGGAAAAGGAGAGATATAGGGTAGAAGGTTGGGATAGACCAGGTACGCTGCTGTGTAGCGGTATGGCCCTCGTGTCGCAGCTTCTCAGCTCCACGACGGGTTAGGTCTTTAGCCAGTACAGTTTAGGGTCCCCTAACGGTATTAGTGGATAACTAGCGTGACTGTGTAAAATTGTCGGGTTTTGTCATTTAGTCCGATAAGAACCGGTTACAGCGAAGGTCTATGGAATTGCGTTTTGAAGTGGATTATATTTTTCTCTCTATTCGAACAATTATTAATAAGAGAACAGGTATTCGACATATACGTATATATATATATATATATATATATACATATTGTTTCGAGCAGTGTACGAACGCGATTCCATTGGTTTCGTCTTACTTGCTTCGTTCTGTGATACATTTATTCCTACTCTAGCGAATACTTATATATATAAGATTGTATTGCTTATTTTTAATAAATTAAAACCTTACTTACGGTAAAGATAAAGTGATTATGGACTCGATTACTTTCACCGTATTTTCTGCAGCTAGTTTCCCACTTCCCCTCATTCGAAGAGAACAAAATAGATTAAAATCTATTTTACGTAGCCATTTGTTTGGAAAGAAGAAGAGAGGAGGGAGAAAAGCGAACGAGTGCACCGACAAAGCATTAGAAGCGGCCTTGCAGGGGTGTTTTTCATTGGAGGGTTTACTTTTGAAGGCTGGATGTCCTCATTCGACTGTTAGAGCAGAGTTGCTGCGCCATGAACATTTGCGTAAGGTCGCTAACCTAGGAGCCAAAACCCACACCGACCCGGAGAAGCGGAAGAGCTGCTTCACTTTTTAATCTCCAACGGAAGTTTACAGATTTTGGAGAGTTCGCTCCGGAAGTGGTTGATCTTGAAGGTCCGTCTTGCTCTACTACATCCCCTGACCATCCTGACCTATCTCCCCAATAGAACTTAGTAAAGCTCAACTGTTGAAAAGAACCCTGCCCCAATTGAGCCAGTGATTCCTCCTTTGCGGCCAAAAGTCGATGTGAAAGCCACCTTAAAACGGTTGAACATGGAGAGACCGCGTCTAGTGCCTAAAATAACCTCAGTGGTTGACCTGCGAGGGATTCACCGTGTAACATTGAGTTACTCCACCCCAACCGATAATCCGGTCACTCCCACTCAAAATAATCCTTCAACTACCCAGGATAAGTGAGAGGGTGACTAAAACCGTTTCATTAGGACAAAGAGCCTAATATTCTGATCAAAAGACTTTTAGTTTTGAATAATCCTATATTTTTTGTTTTTTTAAAATAAATGAATAATTCGTTAAATTAGTTATTAAATTCATAGATTTAATCTTGAGATATGAATAATTATTTTATTTCTTCTGCGAAGGAACAAAATAGCCTATTGTTGGTAAAAATTTTTATTTAGTCATTTTCCCAGAAGATAATAGATTTATTTTCGTTATTAATTAAGGCTTGTTCTGAAAAGAAGACAATTAATCTATCTATTTCACTTACAATTAGGTTAAGTATAGTTTAAGTTGCCAAAACAATCAGTTTATTTTCTCTATTTTTGGAAAGGAAACCAAATAGTCTGTATATTTTAGTTATAATTGGATGAAGTCTTGTTATCGATTCACCAAAGAAGAAAATCGTTTATTTTAGTCTGTAGAGGAAAAATCGATTAGTCGTTTATAAAAGGAAGGAGAATTCTTTCCTCCTCTCAGGCAATTATCAAGAGAATAGATCAGGATATTATTATTAAGATAAGATTGATCATAATAACCAGTTTATTTAAAATAAAATGAGTGTTCAACTTATCTGTGTACGTACGTTTTATTTCTAGGGTCCAGAAGGGCAAGAAATTTGCGATTTATGTTTTGATTGGTTACCTGTAGAAAAACCAAGAAGAGTTCACGCCTTTTGAACAACATACACACACGTTCTCTACCCTGATAAATCGGAACAAGTGTTTCTACTGCAGAGAAGAGTGTTCATGGTCTCAACCAATATCATCTTGCCAAGGACCCATCAATTAATGAACCTTCAATAGCCCCGAGTATTAATTTTTGTTAATTTTGAGGAAAATTAACTGGTGGCAGCATCACAACAACCTACCAGCCGCAGCCATAAAAGGGGCTAACATAACTCACTTGGGGTCAGGGAGTACATTTATGGACTAAGGTAACACATTTGGGGGTCAGGGAGTACTTATAAAGGGGCTAGGGTAACTCACTTGCGGTCAGAGAGTACATATAAAGGGATAGGATAACTCACTTGGGGTAGGGGAGTACATATAAAGGGGCTAAGGTAACACACTTGGGTTCTGGGAGTACATATATGAGACTAGGGTAACACATTTGGGTCAGGGAGTACTTATAAAGGGGTTTGAATAACTCACTTGCGGTCAGAGAGTGCATATAAAGGGGTTAGGATACTCACTTGCGGTCAGAGAGTACATACAAAGAGGCTAGGATAACTCACTTGGGGTCAGGGAGTACTTATAAAGGGGCTATGGTAACTCACTTGCGGTTAGAGAGTACATAAAAAGGGGCTAGGATAACTCACTTGGGGTCAGGGAGTACTTATAAAGGGGCTAGGGTAACTCACTTGGGGTCAGGGAGTACTTCTATGGGACTAGGTTAACTCACTTGGGGTCTGGGAGTATTTATATGGGACTAGGGTAACTCACTTGCGTTCAGAGAGTACATATAAAGGGGCTAGGATAACTCACTTGGGGTCAGGGAGTACTCATAAAGGTGATATGGTAACTCACTTGGGGTCAGGGTGTACTTATAAAGGGGCTAGGGTAACTCACTTGGGGTCAGGAGTAGTTATAAGGGACTAGGGTAACTCACTTGGGGTCTGGGGATTACTTATAAAGGGGCTAGGATAACTCACTTGCGTTCAGAGAGTACATATAAGGGGGCTAGATAACTCACTTGGGGACAGGAGTACTTATAAAGGGGCTATGGTAACTCACTTGGGGCCAGGGAGTACTAATATGAAACTAGGGTAACACACTTGGGGTCTGGGAGTACATATAAAGGGGCTAGGATAATTGACTTGCGGTCAGAGAATACATACAAAGAGGCTAGGATAACTCACTTGGGGTCAGGGAGTACTTATAAAGGGGCTATGGTAACTCACTTGGGGTCAGGGAGTACTTATTTGGGACTAGGGTACTCACTTAGGGACAGGGAGTTCTTATATGGGACTAGGGTAACTCACTTGCGGTCAGAGAATACTTATATTGGACTAGGGTAACTCACTTGCGGTCAGAGAGTACATATAATGGGGCTAGGATAACTCAATTGGGGTCAGGGGAGTACTTATATAGGACCAGGGTAACTCACTTGGGGTCAGGGAGTACTTATAAAGGGGCTAGGGTAACTCACTTTGGGTCAAGGAGTACTTATATGGGACTAGGGTAACTCACTTGGTGTCTTTGAGTACTTATTTGGGACCAGGGTAACTCACTTGGGGCCAGGGTGTACTTATTAAGGGGCTAGGGTAACTCACTTGGGGTCAGGGAGTACTTATAAGGGAGTAGGGTAACTCACTTGGGGTCTGGGAGTACATACAGGGTGTAACGAAACGACCGCATTTTCTCGTAACTGGAGGTTCGGGGTGACAAACTGAGTGCACGTGTAAAATTTCGTTCGAATCGTTCAAGAGGTTTAAAAGTTATTTACATTTAAAAATCACCCTTTTTCGGTCCTTTTCGAATGACTTTGATTGCACAATGGAAGTGAAAAAACAATTGATGAACACCCCAATTATAATGTAAAAGTTATCGATCGCACGCGATAATACTTTTGCTATTTATTCCATTAATCTGGCTATCAGATTAATTTTAAAAATAGCAAAATCCTTTTTTTCACATTTCCAATTCAATTCAGTACAATTATCATTGACTGAATTTATGGAAAGAGCGAGAAGACGCAATGAAAAGGAAAGTATCAAAAACTAAGATGTCGCGCGAACGCACTGATAATTTAATAGGAAAACGCATGAGGGCATTCTCTTTCTACTAACGAAGCTAAAGAGAATGATTCAAAATCAATACATTGATGATAGAGAAAACTAAACTTACCCTTTTAATGTTCTCCAAGTTCTTTTACATCGAAGTTTTCGAAAAAGCTTCAAACTGGCTCTTCGATGATTTCCAGAAAGCACACTATCACTGTTTTTGCATTTAAGCATTCGTGAATTTAAACAAATTAGGTATTAACCTACGTTTCTTCAAAACACTGGTTAATTTGACACTTTTGAACTGTTTGAAGTAAGCTGATTAAGAGTAGTCGAAACGAATTACTTATTATTTCTCCTCTCTGTGTGTCTCTCTCTCTCTCTCTTTCTCTTCAGCATACTTCAAACAGTTCAAAAGTGTCAAATTAACCGGGTGTTTTGAAGAAACGTAGGTTAATACCTAAATTGCTTAAATTCGCGAGTTTTTAAATGCAAAATCAGTGATAGTGTGCTTTCTGGAAATCATCGAGGAGCCAGTTTAAAGCTTTCCTTAAAAACTTTGATGTAAAAGAACTTGCAGAACATTTAATGGGTGAGTTTAGTTTTCTCTTTCATCAATGTATTGATTTTGAATCATTCCCTTTAGCTTCGATAGTAGAAAGAGAATGCCCTCATGCATTGTCTGTTAAGTTATCATTGCGCTCGCGCGATATCTTAGCTTTTGATAGTTTCCTTTACATTGCGTCAACTCGCTCTTTCCATAAATTCAGTCAATGATAATTGTACTGAATTGAATTGGAAATGTAAAAAAAAGGATTTTGCTATTTTTAAAATTAATCTGATAGCCAGATTAATGGAATAAATAGCAAAAGTATTATCGCGTGCGATCGATAACTTTTACATTCTAATTGGGGTGTTCATCAATTGTTTTTTCACTTTCCATTGTGCAATCAAAGTCGTTCGAAAAGGACCGAAAAAGGGTGATTTTTAAATGTAAATAACTTTTAAACCCCTTGAACGATTCGAACGAAATTTTACACGTGCACTCAGTTTGTCACCCCGAACCTCCAGTTACGAGAAAATGCGGTTGTTTCGTTACACCCTGTATAAAGGGGCTAGGATAACTCACTTGCGGTCAGAGAGTACATATAAAGGGGATAGGATAACTCAATTGGGGTCGAGGAGTACTTATAAAGGGGCTAGGATAACTCACTTGGGGTCAGGGAGTACTTATAAAGGGGCTATGGTAACTCACTTGGGGTCAGGGTGTACTTATAAAGGGGTTATGGTAACTCACTTGGGGTCAGGGAGTACTTATAAAGGGGCTATGGTAACTCACTTGGGGTCAGGGAGTACATTTATGGGACTAAGGTAACACATTAGGGGGTTAGGGAGTACTTATAAAGGGGCTAGGGTAACTCACTTGCGGTCAGAGAGTACATATAAAGGGGATAGGATAACTCACTGGGGGTCGGGGAGTACTTATAAAGGGGCTAAGGTAACACACTTGGGTTCAGGGAGTACTTATATGAGACTAGGGTAACACACTTGGGGTCAGGGAGTACTTATAAAGGGATTTGAATTACTCACTTGCGGTCAGAGAGTGCATATAAAGGGGCTAGGATAACTCACTTGGGGTCAGGGAGTACTTATAAAGGGGCTATGGTAACTCACTTGGGGTCAGGGAGTACTTATAAAGGGGCTATGGTAACTCAATTGGGGTCGGGGAGTACTTATAAAGGGGCTATGGTAACTCACTTGGGGCCAGGGAGTACTAATTTGAAACTAGGGTAACACACTTGGGGTCAGGGAGTACTTATAAAGGGGCTAGGATAACTCACTTGTGGTCAGAGAGTACATATAAAGGAGCTAGGATAACTCACTTGGGGTCAGGGAGTACATTTATGGGACTAAGGTAACTCTCTTGGGGTCAGGGAGTACTTATAAGGGACTAGGGTAACTCACTTAGGGTCTGGGAGTACATATAAAGCGGCTAGGATAACTCACTTGCGGTCAGAGAGAACATATAAAGGGGCTAGGATAACTCACTTGCGGTCAGAGAGTACATATAAAGGGGCTAGGATAACTCACTTGGGGTCAGGGAGTACTTATAAAGGGGCTATGGTAACTCACTTGGGGTCAAGGAGTACTACTATGGGACTAGGGTAACTCACTTGCGGTCAAAAAGTACTTATAAAGGGGCTAGGATAACTCACTTGGGGTCAGTGAGTACTTATAAAGGTGATATGGTAACTCACTTGGGGTCAGGGAGTACTTATAAAGGGGTTAGGATAACTCACTTGCGGTCAGAGAGTACATATAAAGGGGCTAGGATAACTCACTTGGGGTCAGGGAGTACATATAAAGGGGCTAGGATAACTCACTTGCGGACAGAGAGTACGTATAAAGGGGCTAGGATAACTCACTTGGGGTCAGGGAGTACTTATATAGGAGCTATGGTAACTCAATTGGGGCCAGGAAGTACTAATATAAAACTAGGGTAACACACTTGGGGTCAGGGAGTACTTATAAAGGGGCTATGGTAACTCACTTGGGGTTATGGAGTACTACTATGGGACTAGGGTAACTCACTTGCGGTCAAAAAGTACTTATAAAGGGGCTAGGATAACTCACTTGGGGTCAGTGAGTACTTATAAAGGTGATATGGTAACTCACTTGGGGTCAGGGAGTACTTATAAAGGGGTTAGGATAACTCACTTGCGGTGAGAGAGTACATATAAAGGGGCTAGGATAACTCACTTGGGGTCAGGGAGTACATATAAAGGGGCTAGGGTAACTCACTTTGGGTCAAGGAGTACTTATATGGGACTAGGGTAACTCACTTGGTATCTTTGAGTACTTATTTGGGACCAGGGTAACTCACTTGGGGCCAGGGTGTACTTATTAAGGGGCTAGGGTAACTCACTTGGGGTCAGGGAGTACTTATAAGGGAGTAGGGTAACTCACTTGGGGTCTGGGAGTACATATAAAGGGGCTAGGATAACTCACTTGCGGTCAGAGAGTACATATAAAGGGGATAGGATAACTCAATTGGGGTCGAGGAGTACTTATAAAGGGGCTAGGATAACTCACTTGGGGTCAGGGAGTACTTATAAAGGGGCTATGGTAACTCACTTGGGGTCAGGGTGTACTTATAAAGGGGTTATGGTAACTCACTTGGGGTCAGGGAGTACTTATATTGGACTAGGGTGACTCACTTGCGGTCAGAGAGTAGATATAAAAGGGCTAGGATAACTCACTTGCGGTCAGAGAGTACATATAAAGGGGCTAGGATAACTCACTTGGGGTCAGGGAGTACTTATAAAGGGGCTAGGGTAACTCACTTGGGGTCAGGGAGTACTTCTATGGGACTAGGTTAACTCACTTGGGGTCAGGGAGTTGTTATAAGGGATTAGGGTACTCACTTTGGGGACAGGGAGTTCTTATATGGGACTAGGGTAACTCACTTGCCGTCAGAGAGTACATGTAAAGGGGCTATGGTATCTCACTTTGGGTCAGGGATTACTTATAAAGGGGCTATGGTAACTCACTTGGGGTCAGGGAGTACATTTATGGGACTAAGGTAACACATTAGGGGGTTAGGGAGTACTTATAAAGGGGCTAGGTTAACTCACTTGCGGACAGAGAGTACATATAAAGGGGATAGGATAACTCACTGGGGGTCGGGGAGTACTTATAAAGGGGCTAAGTTAACACACTTGGGTTCAGGGAGTACTTATATGAGACTAGGGTAACACACTTGGGGTCAGGGAGTACTTAGAAAGGGATTTGAATTACTCACTTGCGGTCAGAGAGTGCATATAAAGGGGCTAGGATAACTCACTTGGGGTCAGGGAGTGCTTATAAAGGGGCTATGGTAACTCACTTGGGGTCAGCGAGTACTTATAAAGGGGCTATGGTAACTCAATTGGGGTCAGGGAGTACTTATAAAGGGGCTAGGGTAACTCACTTTGGGTTAAGGAGTACTTATATGGGACTAGGTTAACTCACTTGGTGTCTTTGAGTACTTATTAAGGGGCTAGGGTAACTCACTTGGGGTTAAGGAGTACTTATAAGGAACTAGGGTAACTCACTTGGGGTCTGGGAGTCCATATAATGCGGCTAGGATAACTCACTTGCGGTCAGAGAGTACATATAAAGGAGATAGGATAACTCACTTGGGCTCAGGGAGTACATATAAAAGGCTAGGATAACTCACTTGGGGTCAGGGAGTACATTTATGGGACTAAGGTAACTCTCTTTGGGTCAGGGAGTACTTATAAGGTACTAGGGTAACTCACTTGGGGTCTGGGAGTACATATAAAGCGGCTAGGATAACTCACTTGCGGTCAGACAGTACATACAAAGGGGCTAGGGTAACTCACTTGCGGTCAGAGAATACTTATATTGGACTAGGGTAACTCACTTGCGGTCAGAGAGTACATATAAAGGGGCTAGGATAACTCACTTGGGGTCAGGGAGTACTTCTATGGGACTAGGTTAACTCACTTGGGGTCTGGGAGTATTTATATGGGACTAGGGTAACTCACTTGCGTTCAGAGAGTACATACAAAGGGGCTAGGATAACTCACTTGGGGTCAGGGAGTACTCATAAAGGTGATATGGTAACTCACTTGGGGTCAGGGTGTACTTATAAAGGGGCTAAGGTAACATACTTGGGTTCAGGGAGTACTTATATGAGACTAGGGTAACACACTTGGGGTCAGGGAGTACTTATAAAGGGATTTGAATTACTCACTTGCGGTCAGAGAGTGCATATAAAGGGGCTAGGATAACTCACTTGGGGTCAGGAAGTACTTATAAAGGGGCTATGGTAACTCACTTGGGGTCAGGGAGTACTTATAAAGGGGCTATGGTAACTCAATTGGGGCCAGGGAGTACTAATATGAAACTAGGGTAACACACTTGGGGTCAGGGAGTACTTATAAAGGGGCTAGGATAACTCACTTGTGGTCAGAGAGTACATATAAAGGAGCTAGGATAACTCACTTGGGGTCAGGGAGTACATTTATGGGACTAAGGTAACTCTCTTGGGGTCAGGGAGTACTTATAAGGGACTAGGGTAACTCACTTAAGGTCTGGGAGTACATATAAAGCGGCTAGGATAACTCACTTGTGTTCAGAGAGTACATATAAAGGGGCTAGGATAACTCACTTGCGGTCAGAGAGTACATATAAAGGGGCTAGGATAACTCACTTGGGGTCAGGGAGTACTTATAAAGGGGCTATGGTAACTCACTTGGGGTCAAGGAGTACTACTATGGGACTAGGGTAACTCACTTGCGGTCAAAGAGTACTTATAAAGGGGCTAGGATAACTCACTTGGGGTCAGTGAGTACTTATAAAGGTTATATGGTAACTCACTTGGGGTCAGGGAGTACTTATAAAGGGGTTAGGATAACTCACTTGCGGTCAGAGAGTACATATAAAGGGGCTAGGATAACTCACTTGGGGTCAGGGAGTACATATAAAGGGGCTAGGATAACTCACTTGCGGACAGAGAGTACATATAAAGGGGCTAGGATAACTCACTTGGGGTCAGGGAGTACTTATAAAGGAGCTATGGTAACTCAATTGGGGCCAGGAAGTACTAATATAAAACTAGGGTAACACACTTGGGGTCAGGGAGTACTTATAAAGGGGCTAGGATAACTCACTTGCGGTCAGAGAGTACATATAAAGGGTCTAGGATAACTCACTTGTTGTCAGGGAGTACTTATAAAGGGGCTATAGTAACTCACTTGGGGACAGGAAGTACTTATTTGGGACTAGGGTACTCACTTAGGGACAGGGAGTTCTTATATGGGACTAGGGTAACTCACTTGCGGTCAGAGAGTACATATAAAGGGGATAGGATAACACACTTGGGGTCAGGGAACACTTATAAAGGGGCTAAGGTAACACACTTGGGTTCAGGGAGTACTTACATGAGACTAGGGTAACACACTTGGGGTCAGGGAGTACTTATAAAGGGGTTTGAATAACTCACTTGCGGTCAGAGAGTACATATAAAGGGGATAGGATAACTCACTTGGGGTCAGGGAGTACATATATGGGACTAGGGTAACTCACTGGCGGTCATAGAGTACATATAAAGGGGATAGGATAACTCACTTGGGGTCAGGGAGTACTTATACGGGAATAGGGTAACTCACTTGCGGTCAGGGAGTACTTATAAAGGGGCTAGGGTAACTCTCTTTGGGTCAAGGAGTACTTATATTGGACTAGGCTAACTCACTTGGTGTCTGGGAGAACTTATATGGGACCAGGGTAACTCACTTGTGGCCAGGGTGTACTTATAAAGGGGCTAGGGTAACTCACTTGGGGTCAGGGAGTAGTTATAAGGGACTAGGGTAACTCACTTGGGGTCTGGGATTACTTATAAAGGGGCTAGGATAACTCACTTGCGGTCAGAGAGTACATATAAGGGGGCTAGGATAACTCACTTGGGGACAGGGAGTACTTATAAAGGGGCTATGGTAACTCACTTGGGGCCAGGGAGTACTAATATGAAACTAGGGTAACACACTTGGGGTCTGGGAGTACATATAAAGGGGCTAGGATAATTGACTTGCGGTCAGAGAGTACATACAAAGAGGCTAGGATAACTCACTTGGGGTCAGGGAGTACTTATAAAGGGGCTATGGTAACTCACTTGGGGTCAGGGAGTACTTATTTGGGACTAGGGTACTCACTTAGGGACAGGGAGTTCTTATATGGGACTAGGGTAACTCACTTGCGGTCAGAGAATACTTATATTGGACTAGGGTAACTCACTTGCGGTCAGAGAGTACATATAAAGGGGCTAGGATAACTCAATTGGGGTCAGGGAGTACTTATATAGGACCAGGGTAACTCACTTGGGGTCAGGGAGTACTTATAAAGGGGCTAGGGTAACTCACTTTGGGTCAAGGAGTACTTATATGGGACTAGGGTAACTCACTTGGTGTCTTTGAGTACTTATTTGGGACCAGGGTAACTCACTTGGGGCCAGGGTGTACTTATTAAGGAGCTAGGGTAACTCACTTGGGGTCAGGGAGTACTTATAAGGGAGTAGGGTAACTCACTTGGGGTCTGGGAGTACATATAAAGGGGCTAGGATAACTCACTTGCGGTCAGAGAGTACATATAAAGGGGATAGGATAACTCAATTGGGGTCGAGGAGTACTTATAAAGGGGCTAGGATAACTCACTTGGGGTCAGGGAGTACTTATAAAGGGGCTATGGTAACTCACTTGGGGTCAGGGAGTACTCATAAAGGGGTTATGGTAACTCACTTGGGGTCTGGGAGTATTTATATGGGACTAGGGTAACTCACTTGCGTTCAGAGAGTACATACAAAGGGGCTAGAATAACTCACTTGGGGTCAGGGAGTACTCATAAAGGGGTTATGGTAACTCACTTGGGGTCAGGGAGTACTTATATTGGACTAGGGTAACTCACTTGCGGTCAGAGAGTAGATATAAAAGGGCTAGGATAACTCACTTGCGGTCAGAGTGTACATATAAAGGGGCTAGGATAACTCACTTGGGGTCAGGGAGTACTTATAAAGGGGCTATGGTAACTCACTTGGGGTCAGGGTGTACTTATAAAGGGGTTATGGTAACTCACTTGGGGTCAGGGAGTACTTATATTGGACTAGGGTAACTCACTTGCGGTCAGAGAGTAGATATAAAAGGGCTAGGATAACTCACTTGCGGTCAGAGTGTACATATAAAGGGGCTAGGATAACTCACTTGGGGTCAGGGAGTACTTATAAAGGGGCTAGGGTAACTCACTTGGGGTCAGGGAGTACTTCTATGGGACTAGGTTAACTCACTTGGGGTCTGGGAGTATTTATATGGGACTAGGGTAACTCACTTGGGGTCAGGGAGTACTTCTATGGGACTAGGTTAACTCACTTGGGTTCTGGGAGTATTTATATGGGACTAGGGTAACTCACTTGCGTTCAGAGAGTACATACAAAGGGGATAGGATAACTCACTTGGGGTCAGGGAGTACTCATAAAGGTGATATGGTAACTCACTTGGGGTCAGGGTGTACTTATTTGGGACTAGGGTACTCACTTTGGGGACAGGGAGTTCTTATATGGGACTAGGGTAACTCACTTGCGGTCAGAGAGTACATGTAAAGGGGCTATGGTATCTCACTTTGGGTCAGGGAGTACTTATAAAGGGGCTATGGTAACTCACTTGGGGTCAGGGAGTACATTTATGGGACTAAGGTAACACATTAGGGGGTTAGGGAGTACTTATAAAGGGGCTAGTGTAACTCACTTGCGGTTAGAGAGTACATATAAAGGGGATAGGATAACTCACTGGGGGTCGGGGAGTACTTATAAAGGGGCTAAGGTAACATACTTGGGTTCAGGGAGTACTTATATGAGACTAGGGTAACACACTTGGGGTCAGGGAGTACTTATAAAGGGATTTGAATTACTCACTTGCGGTCAGAGAGTGCATATAAAGGGGCTAGGATAACTCACTTGGGGTCAGGGAGTACTTATAAAGGGGCTATGGTAACTCACTTGGGGTCAGGGAGTACTTATAAAGGGGCTATGGTAACTCAATTGGGGTCGGGGAGTACTTATAAAGGGGCTATGGTAACTCACTTGGGGCCAGGGAGTACTAATATGAAACTAGGGTAACACACTTGGGGTCAGGGAGTACATTTATGGGAGTAAGGTAACTCTCTTTGGGTCAGGGAGTACTTATAAGGTACTAGGGTAACTCACTTGGGGTCTGGGAGTACATATAAAGCGGCTAGGATAACTCACTTGCGGTCAGACAGTACATACAAAGGGGCTAGGGTATCTCACTTGCGGTCAGAGAATACTTATATTGGACTAGGGTAACTCACTTGCGGTCAGAGAGTACATATAAAGGGGCTAGGATAACTCACTTGGGGTCAGGGAGTACTTCTATGGGACTAGGTTAACTCACTTGGGGTCTGGGAGTATTTATATGGGACTAGGGTAACTCACTTGCGTTCAGAGAGTACATACAAAGGGGCTAGGATAACTCACTTGGGGTCAGGGAGTACTCATAAAGGTGATATGGTAACTCACTTGGGGTCAGGGTGTACTTATAAAGGGGCTAAGGTAACATACTTGGGTTCAGGGAGTACTTATATGAGACTAGGGTAACACACTTGGGGTCAGGGAGTACTTATAAAGGGATTTGAATTACTCACTTGCGGTCAGAGAGTGCATATAAAGGGGCTAGGATAACTCACTTGGGGTCAGGGAGTACTTATAAAGGGGCTATGGTAACTCACTTGGGGTCAGGGAGTACTTATAAAGGGGCTATGGTAACTCAATTGGGGCCAGGGAGTACTAATATGAAACTAGGGTAACACACTTGGGGTCAGGGAGTACTTATAAAGGGGCTAGGATAACTCACTTGTGGTCAGAGAGTACATATAAAGGAGCTAGGATAACTCACTTGGGGTCAGGGAGTACATTTATGGGACTAAGGTAACTCTCTTGGGGTCAGGGAGTACTTATAAGGGACTAGGGTAACTCACTTAAGGTCTGGGAGTACATATAAAGCGGCTAGGATAACTCACTTGTGTTCAGAGAGTACATATAAAGGGGCTAGGATAACTCACTTGCGGTCAGAGAGTACATATAAAGGGGCTAGGATAACTCACTTGGGGTCAGGGAGTACTTATAAAGGGGCTATGGTAACTCACTTGGGGTCAAGGAGTACTAATATGGGACTAGGGTAACTCACTTGCGGTCAAAGAGTACTTATAAAGGGGCTAGGATAACTCACTTGGGGTCAGTGAGTACTTATAAAGGTTATATGGTAACTCACTTGGGGTCAGGGAGTACTTATAAAGGGGTTAGGATAACTCACTTGCGGTCAGAGAGTACATATAAAGGGGCTAGGATAACTCACTTGGGGTCAGGGAGTACATATAAAGGGGCTAGGATAACTCACTTGCGGACAGAGAGTACATATAAAGGGGCTAGGATAACTCACTTGGGGTCAGGGAGTACTTATAAAGGAGCTATGGTAACTCAATTGGGGCCAGGAAGTACTAATATAAAACTAGGGTAACACACTTGGGGTCAGGGAGTACTTTTAAAGGGGCTAGGATAACTCACTTGCGGTCAGAGAGTACATATAAAGGGTCTAGGATAACTCACTTGGGGTCAGGGAGTACTTATAAAGGGGCTATAGTAACTCACTTGGGGACAGGAAGTACTTATTTGGGACTAGGGTACTCACTTAGGGACAGGGAGTTCTTATATGGGACTAGGGTAACTCACTTGCGGTCAGAGAGTACATATAAAGGGGATAGGATAACACACTTGGGGTCAGGGAACACTTATAAAGGGGCTAAGGTAACACACTTGGGTTCAGGGAGTACTTACATGAGACTAGGGTAACACACTTGGGGTCAGGGAGTACTTATAAAGGGGTTTGAATAACTCACTTGCGGTCAGAGAGTACATATAAAGGGGATAGGATAACTCACTTGGGGTCAGGGAGTACATATATGGGACTAGGGTAACTCACTGGCGGTCATAGAGTACATATAAAGGGGATAGGATAACTCACTTGGGGTCAGGGAGTACTTATACGGGAATAGGGTAACTCACTTGCGGTCAGGGAGTACTTATAAAGGGGCTAGGGTAACTCTCTTTGGGTCAAGGAGTACTTATATTGGACTAGGCTAACTCACTTGGTGTCTGGGAGAACTTATATGGGACCAGGGTAACTCACTTGTGGCCAGGGTGTACTTATAAAGGGGCTAGGGTAACTCACTTGGGGTCAGGGAGTACTTATAAAGGGGCTATGGTAACTCACTTGGGGCCAGGGAGTACTAATATGAAACTAGGGTAACACACTTGGGGTCTGGGAGTACATATAAAGGGGCTAGGATAATTGACTTGCGGTCAGAGAGTACATACAAAGAGGCTAGGATAACTCACTTGGGGTCAGGGAGTACTTATAAAGGGGCTATGGTAACTCACTTGGGGTCAGGGAGTACTTATTTGGGACTAGGGTACTCACTTAGGGACAGGGAGTTCTTATATGGGACTAGGGTAACTCACTTGCGGTCAGAGAATACTTATATTGGACTAGGGTAACTCACTTGCGGTCAGAGAGTACATATAAAGGGGCTAGGATAACTCAATTGGGGTCAGGGAGTACTTATATAGGACCAGGGTAACTCACTTGGGGTCAGGGAGTACTTATAAAGGGGCTAGGGTAACTCACTTTGGGTCAAGGAGTACTTATATGGGACTAGGGTAACTCACTTGGTGTCTTTGAGTACTTATTTGGGACCAGGGTAACTCACTTGGGGCCAGGGTGTACTTATTAAGGGGCTAGGGTAACTCACTTGGGGTCAGGGAGTACTTATAAGGGAGTAGGGTAACTCACTTGGGGTCTGGGAGTACATATAAAAGGGCTAGGATAACTCACTTGCGGTCAGAGAGTACATATAAAGGGGATAGGATAACTCAATTGGGGTCGAGGAGTACTTATAAAGGGGCTAGGATAACTCACTTGGGGTCAGGGAGTACTTATAAAGGGGCTATGGTAACTCACTTGGGGTCAGGGAGTACTCATAAAGGGGTTATGGTAACTCACTTGGGGTCTGGGAGTATTTATATGGGACTAGGGTAACTCACTTGCGTTCAGAGAGTACATAGAAAGGGGCTAGAATAACTCACTTGGGGTCAGGGAGTACTCATAAAGGGGTTATGGTAACTCACTTGGGGTCAGGGAGTACTTATATTGGACTAGGGTAACTCACTTGCGGTCAGAGAGTAGATATAAAAGGGCTAGGATAACTCACTTGCGGTCAGAGTGTACATATAAAGGGGCTAGGATAACTCACTTGGGGTCAGGGAGTACTTATAAAGGGGCTATGGTAACTCACTTGGGGTCAGGGTGTACTTATAAAGGGGTTATGGTAACTCACTTGGGGTCAGGGGTACTTATATTGGACTAGGGTAACTCACTTGCGGTCAGAGAGTAGATATAAAAGGGCTAGGATAACTCACTTGCGGTCAGAGTGTACATATAAAGGGGCTAGGATAACTCACTTGGGGTCAGGGAGTACTTATAAAGGGGCTAGGGTAACTCACTTGGGGTCAGGGAGTACTTCTATGGGACTAGGTTAACTCACTTGGGGTCTGGGAGTATTTATATGGGACTAGGGTAACTCACTTGGGGTCAGGGAGTACTTCTATGGGACTAGGTTAACTCACTTGGGTTCTGGGAGTATTTATATGGGACTAGGGTAACTCACTTGCGTTCAGAGAGTACATACAAAGGGGATAGGATAACTCACTTGGGGTCAGGGAGTACTCATAAAGGTGATATGGTAACTCACTTGGGGTCAGGGTGTACTTATTTGGGACTAGGGTACTCACTTTGGGGACAGGGAGTTCTTATATGGGACTAGGGTAACTCACTTGCGGTCAGAGAGTACATGTAAAGGGGCTATGGTATCTCACTTTGGGTCAGGGAGTACTTATAAAGGGGCTATGGTAACTCACTTGGGGTCAGGGAGTACATTTATGGGACTAAGGTAACACATTAGGGGGTTAGGGAGTACTTATAAAGGGGCTAGTGTAACTCACTTGCGGTCAGAGAGTACATATAAAGGGGATAGGATAACTCACTGGGGGTCGGGGAGTACTTATAAAGGGGCTAAGGTAACATACTTGGGTTCAGGGAGTACTTATATGAGACTAGGGTAACACACTTGGGGTCAGGGAGTACTTATAAAGGGATTTGAATTACTCACTTGCGGTCAGAGAGTGCATATAAAGGGGCTAGGATAACTCACTTGGGGTCAGGGAGTACTTATAAAGGGGCTATGGTAACTCACTTGGGGCCAGGGAGTACTAATATGAAACTAGGGTAACACACTTGGGGTCTGGGAGTACATATAAAGGGGCTAGGATAATTGACTTGCGGTCAGAGAGTACATACAAAGAGGCTAGGATAACTCACTTGGGGTCAGGGAGTACTTATAAAGGGGCTATGGTAACTCACTTGGGGTCAGGGAGTACTTATTTGGGACTAGGGTACTCACTTAGGGACAGGGAGTTCTTATATGGGACTAGGGTAACTCACTTGCGGTCAGAGAATACTTATATTGGACTAGGGTAACTCACTTGCGGTCAGAGAGTACATATAAAGGGGCTAGGATAACTCAATTGGGGTCAGGGAGTACTTATATAGGACCAGGGTAACTCACTTGGGGTCAGGGAGTACTTATAAAGGGGCTAGGGTAACTCACTTTGGGTCAAGGAGTACTTATATGGGACTAGGGTAACTCACTTGGTGTCTTTGAGTACTTATTTGGGACCAGGGTAACTCACTTGGGGCCAGGGTGTACTTATTAAGGGGCTAGGGTAACTCACTTGGGGTCAGGGAGTACTTATAAGGGAGTAGGGTAACTCACTTGGGGTCTGGGAGTACATATAAAAGGGCTAGGATAACTCACTTGCGGTCAGAGAGTACATATAAAGGGGATAGGATAACTCAATTGGGGTCGAGGAGTACTTATAAAGGGGCTAGGATAACTCACTTGGGGTCAGGGAGTACTTATAAAGGGGCTATGGTAACTCACTTGGGGTCAGGGAGTACTCATAAAGGGGTTATGGTAACTCACTTGGGGTCTGGGAGTATTTATATGGGACTAGGGTAACTCACTTGCGTTCAGAGAGTACATAGAAAGGGGCTAGAATAACTCACTTGGGGTCAGGGAGTACTCATAAAGGGGTTATGGTAACTCACTTGGGGTCAGGGAGTACTTATATTGGACTAGGGTAACTCACTTGCGGTCAGAGAGTAGATATAAAAGGGCTAGGATAACTCACTTGCGGTCAGAGTGTACATATAAAGGGGCTAGGATAACTCACTTGGGGTCAGGGAGTACTTATAAAGGGGCTATGGTAACTCACTTGGGGTCAGGGTGTACTTATAAAGGGGTTATGGTAACTCACTTGGGGTCAGGGGTACTTATATTGGACTAGGGTAACTCACTTGCGGTCAGAGAGTAGATATAAAAGGGCTAGGATAACTCACTTGCGGTCAGAGTGTACATATAAAGGGGCTAGGATAACTCACTTGGGGTCAGGGAGTACTTATAAAGGGGCTAGGGTAACTCACTTGGGGTCAGGGAGTACTTCTATGGGACTAGGTTAACTCACTTGGGGTCTGGGAGTATTTATATGGGACTAGGGTAACTCACTTGGGGTCAGGGAGTACTTCTATGGGACTAGGTTAACTCACTTGGGTTCTGGGAGTATTTATATGGGACTAGGGTAACTCACTTGCGTTCAGAGAGTACATACAAAGGGGATAGGATAACTCACTTGGGGTCAGGGAGTACTCATAAAGGTGATATGGTAACTCACTTGGGGTCAGGGTGTACTTATTTGGGACTAGGGTACTCACTTTGGGGACAGGGAGTTCTTATATGGGACTAGGGTAACTCACTTGCGGTCAGAGAGTACATGTAAAGGGGCTATGGTATCTCACTTTGGGTCAGGGAGTACTTATAAAGGGGCTATGGTAACTCACTTGGGGTCAGGGAGTACATTTATGGGACTAAGGTAACACATTAGGGGGTTAGGGAGTACTTATAAAGGGGCTAGTGTAACTCACTTGCGGTCAGAGAGTACATATAAAGGGGATAGGATAACTCACTGGGGGTCGGGGAGTACTTATAAAGGGGCTAAGGTAACATACTTGGGTTCAGGGAGTACTTATATGAGACTAGGGTAACACACTTGGGGTCAGGGAGTACTTATAAAGGGATTTGAATTACTCACTTGCGGTCAGAGAGTGCATATAAAGGGGCTAGGATAACTCACTTGGGGTCAGGGAGTACTTATAAAGGGGCTATGGTAACTCACTTGGGGTCAGGGAGTACTTATAAAGGGGCTATGGTAACTCAATTGGGGTCGGGGAGTACTTATAAAGGGGCTATGGTAACTCACTTGGGGCCAGGGAGTACTAATATGAAACTAGGGTAACACACTTGGGGTCAGGGAGTACTTATAAAGGGGCTAGGATAACTCACTTGTGGTCAGAGAGTACATATAAAGGAGCTAGGATAACTCACTTGGGGTCAGGGAGTACATTTATGGGACTAAGGTAACTCTCTTGGGGTCAGGGAGTACTTATAAGGGACTAGGGTAACTCACTTGCGGTCAGAGAGTACATATAAAGGGGCTAGGATAACTCACTTGTGGTCAGGGAGTACTTATAAAGGGGCTATGGTAACTCACTTGGGGTCAGGGAGTACTTCTATGGGACTAGGTTAACTCACTTGGGTTCTGGGAGTATTTATATGGGACTAGGGTAACTCACTTGCGTTCAGAGAGTACATACAAAGGGGATAGGATAACTCACTTGGGGTCAGGGAGTACTCATAAAGGTGATATGGTAACTCACTTGGGGTCAGGGTGTACTTATTTGGGACTAGGGTACTCACTTTGGGGACAGGGAGTTCTTATATGGGACTAGGGTAACTCACTTGCGGTCAGAGAGTACATGTAAAGGGGCTATGGTATCTCACTTTGGGTCAGGGAGTACTTATAAAGGGGCTATGGTAACTCACTTGGGGTCAGGGAGTACATTTATGGGACTAAGGTAACACATTAGGGGGTTAGGGAGTACTTATAAAGGGGCTAGTGTAACTCACTTGCGGTTAGAGAGTACATATAAAGGGGATAGGATAACTCACTGGGGGTCGGGGAGTACTTATAAAGGGGCTAAGGTAACATACTTGGGTTCAGGGAGTACTTATATGAGACTAGGGTAACACACTTGGGGTCAGGGAGTACTTATAAAGGGATTTGAATTACTCACTTGCGGTCAGAGAGTGCATATAAAGGGGCTAGGATAACTCACTTGGGGTCAGGGAGTACTTATAAAGGGGCTATGGTAACTCACTTGGGGTCAGGGAGTACTTATAAAGGGGCTATGGTAACTCAATTGGGGTCGGGGAGTACTTATAAAGGGGCTATGGTAACTCACTTGGGGCCAGGGAGTACTAATATGAAACTAGGGTAACACACTTGGGGTCAGGGAGTACTTATAAAGGGGCTAGGATAACTCACTTGTGGTCAGAGAGTACATATAAAGGAGCTAGGATAACTCACTTGGGGTCAGGGAGTACATTTATGGGACTAAGGTAACTCTCTTGGGGTCAGGGAGTACTTATAAGGGACTAGGGTAACTCACTTAGGGTCTGGGAGTACATATAAAGCGGCTAGGATAACTCACTTGCGGTCAGAGAGTACATATAAAGGGGCTAGGATAACTCACTTGGGGTCAGGGAGTGCTTATAAAGGGGCTATGGTAACTCACTTGGGGTCAGCGAGTACTTATAAAGGGGCTATGGTAACTCAATTGGGGTCAGGGAGTACTTATAAAGGGGCTAGGGTAACTCACTTTGGGTTAAGGAGTACTTATATGGGACTAGGTTAACTCACTTGGTGTCTTTGAGTACTTATTAAGGGGCTAGGGTAACTCACTTGGGGTTAAGGAGTACTTATAAGGAACTAGGGTAACTCACTTGGGGTCTGGGAGTCCATATAATGCGGCTAGGATAACTCACTTGCGGTCAGAGAGTACATATAAAGGGGATAGGATAACTCACTTGGGCTCAGGGAGTACATATAAAAGGCTAGGATAACTCACTTGGGGTCAGGGAGTACATTTATGGGAGTAAGGTAACTCTCTTTGGGTCAGGGAGTACTTATAAGGTACTAGGGTAACTCACTTGGGGTCTGGGAGTACATATAAAGCGGCTAGGATAACTCACTTGCGGTCAGACAGTACATACAAAGGGGCTAGGGTATCTCACTTGCGGTCAGAGAATACTTATATTGGACTAGGGTAACTCACTTGCGGTCAGAGAGTACATATAAAGGGGCTAGGATAACTCACTTGGGGTCAGGGAGTACTTCTATGGGACTAGGTTAACTCACTTGGGGTCTGGGAGTATTTATATGGGACTAGGGTAACTCACTTGCGTTCAGAGAGTACATACAAAGGGGCTAGGATAACTCACTTGGGGTCAGGGAGTACTCATAAAGGTGATATGGTAACTCACTTGGGGTCAGGGTGTACTTATAAAGGGGCTAAGGTAACATACTTGGGTTCAGGGAGTACTTATATGAGACTAGGGTAACACACTTGGGGTCAGGGAGTACTTATAAAGGGATTTGAATTACTCACTTGCGGTCAGAGAGTGCATATAAAGGGGCTAGGATAACTCACTTGGGGTCAGGGAGTACTTATAAAGGGGCTATGGTAACTCACTTGGGGTCAGGGAGTACTTATAAAGGGGCTATGGTAACTCAATTGGGGCCAGGGAGTACTAATATGAAACTAGGGTAACACACTTGGGGTCAGGGAGTACTTATAAAGGGGCTAGGATAACTCACTTGTGGTCAGAGAGTACATATAAAGGAGCTAGGATAACTCACTTGGGGTCAGGGAGTACATTTATGGGACTAAGGTAACTCTCTTGGGGTCAGGGAGTACTTATAAGGGACTAGGGTAACTCACTTAAGGTCTGGGAGTACATATAAAGCGGCTAGGATAACTCACTTGTGTTCAGAGAGTACATATAAAGGGGCTAGGATAACTCACTTGCGGTCAGAGAGTACATATAAAGGGGCTAGGATAACTCACTTGGGGTCAGGGAGTACTTATAAAGGGGCTATGGTAACTCACTTGGGGTCAAGGAGTACTAATATGGGACTAGGGTAACTCACTTGCGGTCAAAGAGTACTTATAAAGGGGCTAGGATAACTCACTTGGGGTCAGTGAGTACTTATAAAGGTTATATGGTAACTCACTTGGGGTCAGGGAGTACTTATAAAGGGGTTAGGATAACTCACTTGCGGTCAGAGAGTACATATAAAGGGGCTAGGATAACTCACTTGGGGTCAGGGAGTACATATAAAGGGGCTAGGATAACTCACTTGCGGACAGAGAGTACATATAAAGGGGCTAGGATAACTCACTTGGGGTCAGGGAGTACTTATAAAGGAGCTATGGTAACTCAATTGGGGCCAGGAAGTACTAATATAAAACTAGGGTAACACACTTGGGGTCAGGGAGTACTTATAAAGGGGCTAGGATAACTCACTTGCGGTCAGAGAGTACATATAAAGGGTCTAGGATAACTCACTTGGGGTCAGGGAGTACTTATAAAGGGGCTATAGTAACTCACTTGGGGACAGGAAGTACTTATTTGGGACTAGGGTACTCACTTAGGGACAGGGAGTTCTTATATGGGACTAGGGTAACTCACTTGCGGTCAGAGAGTACATATAAAGGGGATAGGATAACACACTTGGGGTCAGGGAACACTTATAAAGGGGCTAAGGTAACACACTTGGGTTCAGGGAGTACTTACATGAGACTAGGGTAACACACTTGGGGTCAGGGAGTACTTATAAAGGGGTTTGAATAACTCACTTGCGGTCAGAGAGTACATATAAAGGGGATAGGATAACTCACTTGGGGTCAGGGAGTACATATATGGGACTAGGGTAACTCACTGGCGGTCATAGAGTACATATAAAGGGGATAGGATAACTCACTTGGGGTCAGGGAGTACTTATACGGGAATAGGGTAACTCACTTGCGGTCAGGGAGTACTTATAAAGGGGCTAGGGTAACTCTCTTTGGGTCAAGGAGTACTTATATTGGACTAGGCTAACTCACTCGGTGTCTGGGAGAACTTATATGGGACCAGGGTAACTCACTTGTGGCCAGGGTGTACTTATAAAGGGGCTAGGGTAACTCACTTGGGGTCAGGGAGTACTTATAAAGGGGCTATGGTAACTCACTTGGGGCCAGGGAGTACTAATATGAAACTAGGGTAACACACTTGGGGTCTGGGAGTACATATAAAGGGGCTAGGATAATTGACTTGCGGTCAGAGAGTACATACAAAGAGGCTAGGATAACTCACTTGGGGTCAGGGAGTACTTATAAAGGGGCTATGGTAACTCACTTGGGGTCAGGGAGTACTTATTTGGGACTAGGGTACTCACTTAGGGACAGGGAGTTCTTATATGGGACTAGGGTAACTCACTTGCGGTCAGAGAATACTTATATTGGACTAGGGTAACTCACTTGCGGTCAGAGAGTACATATAAAGGGGCTAGGATAACTCAATTGGGGTCAGGGAGTACTTATATAGGACCAGGGTAACTCACTTGGGGTCAGGGAGTACTTATAAAGGGGCTAGGGTAACTCACTTTGGGTCAAGGAGTACTTATATGGGACTAGGGTAACTCACTTGGTGTCTTTGAGTACTTATTTGGGACCAGGGTAACTCACTTGGGGCCAGGGTGTACTTATTAAGGGGCTAGGGTAACTCACTTGGGGTCAGGGAGTACTTATAAGGGAGTAGGGTAACTCACTTGGGGTCTGGGAGTACATATAAAAGGGCTAGGATAACTCACTTGCGGTCAGAGAGTACATATAAAGGGGATAGGATAACTCAATTGGGGTCGAGGAGTACTTATAAAGGGGCTAGGATAACTCACTTGGGGTCAGGGAGTACTTATAAAGGGGCTATGGTAACTCACTTGGGGTCAGGGAGTACTCATAAAGGGGTTATGGTAACTCACTTGGGGTCTGGGAGTATTTATATGGGACTAGGGTAACTCACTTGCGTTCAGAGAGTACATAGAAAGGGGCTAGAATAACTCACTTGGGGTCAGGGAGTACTCATAAAGGGGTTATGGTAACTCACTTGGGGTCAGGGAGTACTTATATTGGACTAGGGTAACTCACTTGCGGTCAGAGAGTAGATATAAAAGGGCTAGGATAACTCACTTGCGGTCAGAGTGTACATATAAAGGGGCTAGGATAACTCACTTGGGGTCAGGGAGTACTTATAAAGGGGCTATGGTAACTCACTTGGGGTCAGGGTGTACTTATAAAGGGGTTATGGTAACTCACTTGGGGTCAGGGGTACTTATATTGGACTAGGGTAACTCACTTGCGGTCAGAGAGTAGATATAAAAGGGCTAGGATAACTCACTTGCGGTCAGAGTGTACATATAAAGGGGCTAGGATAACTCACTTGGGGTCAGGGAGTACTTATAAAGGGGCTAGGGTAACTCACTTGGGGTCAGGGAGTACTTCTATGGGACTAGGTTAACTCACTTGGGGTCTGGGAGTATTTATATGGGACTAGGGTAACTCACTTGGGGTCAGGGAGTACTTCTATGGGACTAGGTTAACTCACTTGGGTTCTGGGAGTATTTATATGGGACTAGGGTAACTCACTTGCGTTCAGAGAGTACATACAAAGGGGCTAGGATAACTCACTTGGGGTCAGGGAGTACTCATAAAGGTGATATGGTAACTCACTTGGGGTCAGGGTGTACTTATTTGGGACTAGGGTACTCACTTTGGGGACAGGGAGTTCTTATATGGGACTAGGGTAACTCACTTGCGGTCAGAGAGTACATGTAAAGGGGCTATGGTATCTCACTTTGGGTCAGGGAGTACTTATAAAGGGGCTATGGTAACTCACTTGGGGTCAGGGAGTACATTTATGGGACTAAGGTAACACATTAGGGGGTTAGGGAGTACTTATAAAGGGGCTAGTGTAACTCACTTGCGGTCAGAGAGTACATATAAAGGGGATAGGATAACTCACTGGGGGTCGGGGAGTACTTATAAAGGGGCTAAGGTAACATACTTGGGTTCAGGGAGTACTTATATGAGACTAGGGTAACACACTTGGGGTCAGGGAGTACTTATAAAGGGATTTGAATTACTCACTTGCGGTCAGAGAGTGCATATAAAGGGGCTAGGATAACTCACTTGGGGTCAGGGAGTACTTATAAAGGGGCTATGGTAACTCACTTGGGGTCAGGGAGTACTTATAAAGGGGCTATGGTAACTCAATTGGGGTCGGGGAGTACTTATAAAGGGGCTATGGTAACTCACTTGGGGCCAGGGAGTACTAATATGAAACTAGGGTAACACACTTGGGGTCAGGGAGTACTTATAAAGGGGCTAGGATAACTCACTTGTGGTCAGAGAGTACATATAAAGGAGCTAGGATAACTCACTTGGGGTCAGGGAGTACATTTATGGGACTAAGGTAACTCTCTTGGGGTCAGGGAGTACTTATAAGGGACTAGGGTAACTCACTTGCGGTCAGAGAGTACATATAAAGGGGCTAGGATAACTCACTTGTGGTCAGGGAGTACTTATAAAGGGGCTATGGTAACTCACTTGGGGTCAAGGAGTACTACTATGGGACTAGGGTAACTCACTTGCGGTCAAAGAGTACTTATAAAGGGGCTAGGATAACTCACTTGGGGTCAGGGAGTACATATAAAGGGGCTAGGATAACTCACTTGCGGACAGAGAGTACATATAAAGGGGCTAGGATAACTCACTTGGGGTCAGGGAGTACTTATAAAGGAGCTATGGTAACTCAATTGGGGCCAGGAAGTACTAATATAAAACTAGGGTAACACACTTGGGGTCAGGGAGTACTTATAAAGGGGCTAGGATAACTCACTTGCGGTCAGAGAGTACATATAAAGGGGCTAGGATAACTCACTTGGGGTCAGGGAGTACATATAAAGGGGCTAGGATAACTCACTTGCGGACAGAGAGTACATATAAAGGGGCTAGGATAACTCACTTGGGGTCAGGGAGTACTTATAAAGGAGCTATGGTAACTCAATTGGGGCCAGGAAGTACTAATATAAAACTAGGGTAACACACTTGGGGTCAGGGAGTACTTATAAAGGGGCTAGGATAACTCACTTGCGGTCAGAGAGTACATATAAAGGGGCTAGGATAACTCACTTGGGGTCAGGGAGTACATATAAAGGGGCTAGGATAACTCACTTGCGGACAGAGAGTACATATAAAGGGGCTAGGATAACTCACTTGGGGTCAGGGTATACTTATAAAGGAGCTATGGTAACTCAATTGGGGCCAGGAAGTACTAATATAAAACTAGGGTAACACACTTAGGGTCAGGGAGTACTTATAAAGGGGCTAGGATAACTCACTTGCGGTCAGAGAGTACATATAAAGGGTCTAGGATAACTCACTTGGGGTCAGGGAGTACTTATAAAGGGGCTATAGTAACTCACTTGGGGACAGGAAGTACTTATTTGGGACTAGGGTACTCACTTAGGGACAGGGAGTTCTTATATGGGACTAGGGTAACTCACTTGCGGTCAGAGAGTACATATAAAGGGGATAGGATAACTCACTTGGGGTCAGGGAGTACATATATGGGACTAGGGTAACTTACTTGCGGTCAGAGAGTACATATAAAGGGGATAGGATAACACACTTGGGGTCAGGGAACACTTATAAAGGGGCTAAGGTAACACACTTGGGTTCAGGGAGTACTTACATGAGACTAGGGTAACACACTTGGGGTCAGGGAGTACTTATAAATGGGTTTGAATAACTCACTTGCGGTCAGAGAGTACATATAAAGGGGATAGGATAACTCACTTGGGGTCAGGGAGTACATATATGGGACTAGGGTAACTCACTGGCGGTCATAGAGTACATATAAAGGGGATAGGATAACTCACTTGGGGTCAGGGAGTACTTATACGGGACTAGGGTAACTCACTTGCGGTCAGGGAGTACTTATAAAGGGGCTAGGGTAACTCTCTTTGAGTCAAGGAGTACTTATATTGGACTAGGCTAACCCACTTGTTGTCTGGGAGAACTTATATGGGACCAGGGTAACTCACTTGTGGCCAGGGTGTACTTATAAAGGGGCTAGGGTAACTCACTTGGGGTCAGGGAGTAGTTATAAGGGACTAGGGTAACTCACTTGGGGTCTGGGATTACTTATAAAGGGGCTAGGATAACTCACTTGCGGTCAGAGAGTACATATAAGGGGGCTAGGATAACTCACTTGGGGACAGGGAGTACTTATAAAGGGGCTATGGTAACTCACTTGGGGCCAGGGAGTACTAATATGAAACTAGGGTAACACAGTTGGGGTCTGGGAGTACATATAAAGGGGCTAGGATAATTGACTTGCGGTCAGAGAGTACATACAAAGAGGCTAGGATAACTCATTTGGGGTCAGGGAGTACTTATAAAGGGGCTATGGTAACTCACTTGGGGTCAGGGAGTACTTATTTGGGACTAGGGTACTCACTTAGGGACAGGGAGTTCTTATATGGGACTAGGGTAACTCACTTGCGGTCAGAGAATACTTATATTGGACTAGGGTAACTCACTTGCGGTCAGAGAGTACATATAAAGGGGCTAGGATAACTCAATTGGGGTCGAGGAGTACTTATAAAGGGGCTAGGATAACTCACTTGGGGTCAGGGAGTACTTATAAAGGGGCTATGGTAACTCACTTGGGGTCAGAGTGTACTTATAAAGGGGTTATGGTAACTCACTTGGGGTCAGGGAGTACTTATATTGGACTAGGGTAACTCACTTGCGGTCAGAGAGTAGATATAAAAGGGCTAGGATAACTCACTTGCGGTCAGAGAGTACATATAAACGGGCTAGGATAACTCACTTGGGGTCAGGGAGTACTTATAAAGGGGCTAGGGTAACTCACTTGGGGTCAGGGAGTATTTCTATGGGACTAGGTTAACTCACTTGGGGTCTGGGAGTATTTATATGGGAATAGGGTAACTCACTTGCGTTCAGAGAGTACACACAAACGGGCTAGGATAACTCACTTGAGGTCAGGGAGTACTCATAAAGGTGATATGGTAACTCACTTGGGGTCAGGGTGTACTTATAAAGGGGCTAGGGTAACTCACTTGGGGTCAGGGAGTTGTTATAAGGGATTAGGGTAACTCACTTGGGGTCTGGGAGTACATATAAAGCGGCTAGGATAACTCACTTGCGGTCAGACAGTACATATAAAGGGGCTAGGGTAACTCACTTGCGGTCAGAGAGTACATATAAAGGGGCTAGGATAACTCACTTGGAGTCAGGGAGTACTTCGATGGGACTAGGACAACTCACTTGGGGTCAGGGAGAACTTATAAAGGGGCTATAGTAACTCACTTGGGGACAGGAAGTACTTATTTGGGACTAGGGTACTCACTTAGGGACAGGGAGTTCTTATATGGAACTAGGGTAATACACTTGTGTTCAGGGAATACATATATGAAACTAGGGTAACACACTTGGGGTCAGGGAGTACTTATAAAGGGGCTATAGTAACTCACTTGGGGACAGGAAGTACTTATTTGGGACTAGTTTACTCACTTAGGGACAGGGAGTTCTTATATGGGACTAGAGTATCTCACTTGCGGTCAGAGAGTACATATAAAGGGGTAGGTTAACTCACTTGGGGTCAGGGAGTACATATATGGGACTAGGGTACTCACTTAGGGACAGGGAGTTCTTATATGGGACTAGGGTAACTCACTTGCGGTCAGAGAATACTTATATTGGACTAGGGTAACTCACTTGCGGTCAGTGAGTACATATAAAGGGGCTAGGATAACTTAATTGGGGTCAGGGAGCTCATATATAAGACCAGGGTAACTCACTTAGGGTCAGGGAGTACTTATAAAGGGGCTAGGGTAACTCACTTTGGGTCAAGGAGTACTTATATGGGACTAGGGTAACTCACTTGGTGTCTTTGAGTACTTATTTGGGATTAGGGTAACTCACTTGGGGCCAGGGTGTACTTATTAAGGGGCTAGGGTAACACACTTGGGGTCAGGGAGTACTTATAAGGTAGTAGGGTAACTCACTTGGGGTCTGGGAGTACATATAAAGGGGCTAGGATAACTCACTTGTGGTCAGGGAGTACTTATAAAGGGGCTATAGTAACTCACTTGGGGACAGGAAGTACTTATATGGGACTAGGGTATTCACTTAGGGACAGGGAGTTCTTATATGGGACTAGGGTAACTCACTTGGGGTCAGGGAGTACATATAAAGGGGCTAGGATAACTCACTTGTAGTCAGGGATTAGATATAAAATGGCTAGGATATCTCACTTGCGGTCAGAGAGTACATATAAATGGGCTAGGATAACTCACTTGGGGTCAGAGAGTACATATAAAGGGGTAGGTTAACTCACTTGGGGTCAGGGAGTACATATATGGGACTAGGGTAACTCACTTGCGGTCAGAGAGTACATATAAAGGGTCTAGGATAACTCACTTGGGGTCAGGGAGTACATATAAAGGGGCTAGGATAACTCACTTGGGGTCAGGGAGTACTTATAAAGGGGCTATAGTAACTCACTTGGGGACAGGAAGTACTTATTTGGGACTAGGGTACTCACTTAGGGACAGGGAGTTCTTATATGGGACTAGAGTAACTCACTTGCGGTCAGAGAGTACATATAAAGGGGTAGGATAACTCACTTGGGGTCAGCGAGTACATATATGGGACTAGGGTAACTCACTTGCGGTCAGAGAGTACATATAAAGGGGCTAGGATAACCCACTTGGGGTCAGGGAGTACATATAAAGGGGCTAGGATAACTCACTTGCGGACAGAGAGTACATATAAAGGGGCTAGGATAACTCACTTGGGGTCAGGGAGTACTTATAAAGGAGCTATGGTAACTCAATTGGGGCCAGGAAGTACTAATATAAAACTAGGGTAACACACTTGGGGTCAGGGAGTACTTATAAAGGGGCTAGGATAACTCACTTGCGGTCAGAGAGTACATATAAAGGGTCTAGGATAACTCACTTGGGGTCAGGGAGTACTTATAAAGGGGCTATAGTAACTCACTTGGGGACAGGAAGTACTTATTTGGGACTAGGGTACTCACTTAGGGACAGGGAGTTCTTATATGGGACTAGGGTAACTCACTTGCGGTCAGAGAGTACATATAAAGGGGATAGGATAACACACTTGGGGTCAGGGAACACTTATAAAGGGGCTAAGGTAACACACTTGGGTTCAGGGAGTACTTACATGAGACTAGGGTAACACACTTGGGGTCAGGGAGTACTTATAAAGGGGTTTGAATAACTCACTTGCGGTCAGAGAGTACATATAAAGGGGATAGGATAACTCACTTGGGGTCAGGGAGTACATATATGGGACTAGGGTAACTCACTGGCGGTCATAGAGTACATATAAAGGGGATAGGATAACTCACTTGGGGTCAGGGAGTACTTATACGGGAATAGGGTAACTCACTTGCGGTCAGGGAGTACTTATAAAGGGGCTAGGGTAACTCTCTTTGGGTCAAGGAGTACTTATATTGGACTAGGCTAACTCACTTGGTGTCTGGGAGAACTTATATGGGACCAGGGTAACTCACTTGTGGCCAGGGTGTACTTATAAAGGGGCTAGGGTAACTCACTTGGGGTCAGGGAGTAGTTATAAGGGACTAGGGTAACTCACTTGGGGTCTGGGATTACTTATAAAGGGGCTAGGATAACTCACTTGCGGTCAGAGAGTACATATAAGGGGGCTAGGATAACTCACTTGGGGACAGGGAGTACTTATAAAGGGGCTATGGTAACTCACTTGGGGCCAGGGAGTACTAATATGAAACTAGGGTAACACACTTGGGGTCTGGGAGTACATATAAAGGGGCTAGGATAATTGACTTGCGGTCAGAGAGTACATACAAAGAGGCTAGGATAACTCACTTGGGGTCAGGGAGTACTTATAAAGGGGCTATGGTAACTCACTTGGGGTCAGGGAGTACTTATTTGGGACTAGGGTACTCACTTAGGGACAGGGAGTTCTTATATGGGACTAGGGTAACTCACTTGCGGTCAGAGAATACTTATATTGGACTAGGGTAACTCACTTGCGGTCAGAGAGTACATATAAAGGGGCTAGGATAACTCACTTGGGGTCAGGGAGTACTTATAAAGGAGCTATGGTAACTCAATTGGGGCCAGGAAGTACTAATATAAAACTAGGGTAACACACTTGGGGTCAGGGAGTACTTATAAAGGGGCTAGGATAACTCACTTGCGGTCAGAGAGTACATATAAAGGGGATAGAATAACTCACTTGGGGTCAGGGAGTACTGATAAAGGGGCTATGGTACCTCACATAGGGTCAGGGAGTACTTATATGGGACTAGGGTAACTCACTTGCGGTCAGGGAGTACTTATAAAGGGGCTAGGGTAACTCTCTTTGGGTCAAGGAGTACTTATATTGGACTAGGCTAACTCACTTGGTGTCTGGGAGAACTTATATGGGACCAGGGTAACTCACTTGTGGCCAGGGTGTACTTATAAAGGGGCTAGGGTAACTCACTTGGGGTCAGGGAGTAGTTATAAGGGACTAGGGTAACTCACTTGGGGTCTGGGAGTACTTATATGAAACTAGGGTAACACACTTGGGGTCTGGGAGTACATATAAAGGGGCTAGGATAATTGACTTGCGGTCAGAGAGTACATACAAAGAGGCTAGGATAACTCACTTGGGGTCAGGGAGTACTTATAAAGGGGCTATGGTAACTCACTTGTGGTCAGGGAGTACTTATTTGGGACTAGGGTACTCACTTAGGGACAGGGAGTTCTTATATGGGACTAGGGTAACTCACTTGCGGTCAGAGAATACTTATATTGGACTAGGGTAACTCACTTGCGGTCAGTGAGTACATATAAAGGGGCTAGGATAACTTAATTGGGGTCAGGGAGCTCATATATAAGACCAGGGTAACTCACTTAGGGTCAGGGAGTACTTATAAAGGGGCTAGGGTAACTCACTTTGGGTCAAGGAGTACTTATATGGGACTAGGGTAACTCACTTGGTGTCTTTGAGTACTTATTTGGGATTAGGGTAACTCACTTGGGGCCAGGGTGTACTTATTAAGGGGCTAGGGTAACACACTTGGGGTCAGGGAGTACTTATAAGGTAGTAGGGTAACTCACTTGGGGTCTGGGAGTACATATAAAGGGGCTAGGATAACTCACTTGTGGTCAGGGAGTACTTATAAAGGGGCTAGGATAACTCACTTGTGGTCAGGGAGTACTTATAAAGGGGCTATAGTAACTCACTTGGGGACAGGAAGTACTTATATGGGACTAGGGTATTCACTTAGGGACAGGGAGTTCTTATATGGGACTAGGGTAACTCACTTGGGGTCAGGGAGTACATATAAAGGGGCTAGGATAACTCACTTGTGGTCAGGGATTAGATATAAAATGGCTAGGATATCTCACTTGCGGTCAGAGAGTACATATAAATGGGCTAGGATAACTCACTTGGGGTCAGAGAGTACATATAAAGGGGTAGGTTAACTCACTTGGGGCCAGGGAGTAAATTTATGTGACTAAGGTAACACACTTGGGGTAAGGGAGAATTTATAAAGGTGCTACGGTGATTCATTTGGGGTCAGGGAGTACCTCTATGGGACTAGGGTAACTCACTTGTGTTCAGGGAATACATATATGAAACTAGGGTAACACACTTGGGGTCAGGGGGTACTTATAAAGGGGCTAGGATAACTCACTTGCGGTCAGAGAGTACATATAAAGGGGCTAGGATAACTCACTTGGGGTCAGGGAGTACATATAAAGGGGCTAGGATAACTCACTTGGGGTCAGGCAGTACTTATAAAGGGGCTATAGTAACTCACTTGGGGTAGGAAGTACTTATTTGGGACTAAAGTACTCACTTAGGGACAGGGAGTTCTTATATGGGACTAAGGTATCTCACTTGAGGTCAGAGAGTACATATAAAGGGTCTAGGATAACTCACTTGGGGTCAGGGAGTACATATAAAGGGGCTAGGATAACTCACTTGGGGTCAGGGAGTACATATATGGGACTAGGGTAACTCACTTGCGGTCAGAGAGTACATATAAAGGGGCTAGGATAACCCACTTGGGGTCAGGGAGTACATATAAAGGGGCTAGGATAACTCACTTGCGGACAGAGAGTACATATAAAGGGGCTAGGATAACTCACTTGGGGTCAGGGAGTACTTATAAAGGGGCTAGGATAACTCACTTGGGGCCAGGGAGTAAATTTATGTGACTAAGGTAACACACTTGGGGTAAGGGAGAATTTATAAAGGTGCTACGGTGATTCATTTGGGGTCAGGGAGTACCTCTATGGGACTAGGGTAACTCACTTGTGTTCAGGGAATACATATATGAAACTAGGGTAACACACTTGGGGTCAGGGGGGTACTTATAAAGGGGCTAGGATAACTCACTTGCGGTCAGAGAGTACATATAAAGGGGCTAGGATAACTCACTTGGGGTCAGGGAGTACATATAAAGGGGCTAGGATAACTCACTTGGGGTCAGGCAGTACTTATAAAGGGGCTATAGTAACTCACTTGGGGTAGGAAGTACTTATTTGGGACTAAAGTACTCACTTAGGGACAGGGAGTTCTTATATGGGACTAAGGTATCTCACTTGAGGTCAGAGAGTACATATAAAGGGTCTAGGATAACTCACTTGGGGTCAGGGAGTACATATAAAGGGGCTAGGATAACTCACTTGGGGTCAGGGAGTACTTATAAAGGGGCTATAGTAACTCACTTGGGGACAGGAAGTACTTATTTGGGACTAGGGTACTCACTTAGGGACAGGGAGTTCTTATATGGGACTAGAGTAACTCACTTGCGGTCAGAGAGTACATATAAAGGGGTAGGATAACTCACTTGGGGTCAGGGAGTACATATATGGGACTAGGGTAACTCACTTGCGGTCAGAGAGTACATATAAAGGGGCTAGGATAACCCACTTGGGGTCAGGGAGTACATATAAAGGGGCTAGGATAACTCACTTGCGGACAGAGAGTACATATAAAGGGGCTAGGATAACTCACTTGGGGTCAGGGAGTACTTATAAAGGGGCTAGGATAACTCACTTGGGGCCAGGGAGTAAATTTATGTGACTAAGGTAACACACTTGGGGTAAGGGAGAATTTATAAAGGTGCTACGGTGATTCATTTGGGGTCAGGGAGTACCTCTATGGGACTAGGGTAACTCACTTGTGTTCAGGGAATACATATATGAAACTAGGGTAACACACTTGGGGTCAGGGGGGTACTTATAAAGGGGCTAGGATAACTCACTTGCGGTCAGAGAGTACATATAAAGGGGCTAGGATAACTCACTTGGGGTCAGGGAGTACATATAAAGGGGCTAGGATAACTCACTTGGGGTCAGGCAGTACTTATAAAGGGGCTATAGTAACTCACTTGGGGTAGGAAGTACTTATTTGGGACTAAAGTACTCACTTAGGGACAGGGAGTTCTTATATGGGACTAAGGTATCTCACTTGAGGTCAGAGAGTACATATAAAGGGCATAGTATAACTCACTTGGGGTCAGGGAGTACTTCGATGGGACTAGGATAACTCACTTGGGGTCAGGGAGTACATATAAAGGGGCTAGGATAACTCACTTGGGGTCAGGCAGTACTTATAAAGGGGCTATAGTAACTCACTTGGGGTAGGAAGTACTTATTTGGGACTAAAGTACTCACTTAGGGACAGGGAGTTCTTATATGGGACTAAGGTATCTCACTTGAGGTCAGAGAGTACATATAAAGGGTCTAGGATAACTCACTTGGGGTCAGGGAGTACATATAAAGGGGCTAGGATAACTCACTTGGGGTCAGGGAGTACTTATAAAGGGGCTATAGTAACTCACTTGGGGACAGGAAGTACTTATTTGGGACTAGGGTACTCACTTAGGGACAGGGAGTTCTTATATGGGACTAGAGTAACTCACTTGCGGTCAGAGAGTACATATAAAGGGGTAGGATAACTCACTTGGGGTCAGGGAGTACATATATGGGACTAGGGTAACTCACTTGCGGTCAGAGAGTACATATAAAGGGGCTAGGATAACCCACTTGGGGTCAGGGAGTACATATAAAGGGGCTAGGATAACTCACTTGCGGACAGAGAGTACATATAAAGGGGCTAGGATAACTCACTTGGGGTCAGGGAGTACTTATAAAGGGGCTAGGATAACTCACTTGGGGCCAGGGAGTAAATTTATGTGACTAAGGTAACACACTTGGGGTAAGGGAGAATTTATAAAGGTGCTACGGTGATTCATTTGGGGTCAGGGAGTACCTCTATGGGACTAGGGTAACTCACTTGTGTTCAGGGAATACATATATGAAACTAGGGTAACACACTTGGGGTCAGGGGGTACTTATAAAGGGGCTAGGATAACTCACTTGCGGTCAGAGAGTACATATAAAGGGGCTAGGATAACTCACTTGGGGTCAGGGAGTACATATAAAGGGGCTAGGATAACTCACTTGGGGTCAGGCAGTACTTATAAAGGGGCTATAGTAACTCACTTGGGGTAGGAAGTACTTATTTGGGACTAAAGTACTCACTTAGGGACAGGGAGTTCTTATATGGGACTAAGGTATCTCACTTGAGGTCAGAGAGTACATATAAAGGGTCTAGGATAACTCACTTGGGGTCAGGGAGTACATATAAAGGGGCTAGGATAACTCACTTGGGGTCAGGGAGTACTTATAAAGGGGCTATAGTAACTCACTTGGGGACAGGAAGTACTTATTTGGGACTAGGGTACTCACTTAGGGACAGGGAGTTCTTATATGGGACTAGAGTAACTCACTTGCGGTCAGAGAGTACATATAAAGGGGTAGGATAACTCACTTGGGGTCAGGGAGTACATATATGGGACTAGGGTAACTCACTTGCGGTCAGAGAGTACATATAAAGGGGCTAGGATAACCCACTTGGGGTCAGGGAGTACATATAAAGGGGCTAGGATAACTCACTTGCGGACAGAGAGTACATATAAAGGGGCTAGGATAACTCACTTGGGGTCAGGGAGTACTTATAAAGGGGCTAGGATAACTCACTTGGGGCCAGGGAGTAAATTTATGTGACTAAGGTAACACACTTGGGGTAAGGGAGAATTTATAAAGGTGCTACGGTGATTCATTTGGGGTCAGGGAGTACCTCTATGGGACTAGGGTAACTCACTTGTGTTCAGGGAATACATATATGAAACTAGGGTAACACACTTGGGGTCAGGGGGGTACTTATAAAGGGGCTAGGATAACTCACTTGCGGTCAGAGAGTACATATAAAGGGGCTAGGATAACTCACTTGGGGTCAGGGAGTACATATAAAGGGGCTAGGATAACTCACTTGGGGTCAGGCAGTACTTATAAAGGGGCTATAGTAACTCACTTGGGGTAGGAAGTACTTATTTGGGACTAAAGTACTCACTTAGGGACAGGGAGTTCTTATATGGGACTAAGGTATCTCACTTGAGGTCAGAGAGTACATATAAAGGGCATAGTATAACTCACTTGGGGTCAGGGAGTACTTCGATGGGACTAGGATAACTCACTTGGGGTCAGGGAGTACATTTATGTGACTAAGGTAACACACTTGGGGTAAGGGAGAATTTATAAAGGTGCTACGGTGACTCATTTGGGGTCAGGGAGTACCTCTATGGGACTAGGGTAACTCACTTGTGTTCAGGGAATACATTTTTGAAACTTGGGTAACACACTTGGGGTCAGGGGGTACTTATAAAGGGGCTAGGATAACTCACTTGCGGTCAGAGAGTACATATAAAGGGTCTAGGATAACTCACTTGGGGTCAGGGAGTACATATAAAGGGGCTATGATAACTCACTTTGGGTCAGGGAGTACTTTTAAAGGGGCTATAGTAACTCACTTGGGGTCAGGAAGTACTTATTTGGGACTAAAGTACTCACTTAGGGACAGGGAGTTCTTATATGGGACTAAGGTATCTCACTTGCGGTCAGAGAGTACATATAAAGGGGATAGTATAACTCACTTGGGGTCAGGGAACACTTATAAAGGGGCTAAGGTAACACACTTGGGTTCAGGGAGTACTTTTAAAGTAGTTTGAATAACTCACTTGCGGTCAGAGAGTACATATAATTGGGATAGGATAACTCACTTGGGGTCAGGGAGTACATATAATGGGGCTAGGATATCTCACTTGCTGTCAGATAGTACATATAAGGGGGCTAGGATAACTCACTTGGGGTCAGGGAGTACTTATATAGGGGCTAGGTTAACTCACTTGGGGTCAGGGAGTACTTCGATGGGACTAGGATAACTCACTTGGGGTCAGGGAGTACATTTATGTGACTAAGGTAACACACTTGGGGTAAGGGAGAATTTATAAAGGTGCTACGGTGACTCATTTGGGGTCAGGGAGTACCTCTATGGGACTAGGGTAACTCACTTGTGTTCAGGGAATACATATATGAAACTAGGGTAACACACTTGGGGTCAGGGGGTACTTATAAAGGGGCTAGGATAACTCACTTGGGGTCAGGGAGTACATTTATGAGACTAAGGTAACACACTTGGGGTAAGGGAGAATTTATAAAGGTGCTACGGTGACTCATTTGGGGTCAGGGAGTACCTCTATGGGACTAGGGTAACTCACTTGTGTTCAGGGAATACATATATGAAACTAGGGTAACACACTTGGGGTCAGGGGGTACTTATAAAGGGGCTAGGATAACTCACTTGCGGTCAGAGAGTACATATAAAGGGTCTAGGATAACTCACTCGGGGTCAGGGAGTACATATAAAGGTGCTAGGATAACTCACTTGGGGTCATGGAGTACTTATAAAGGGGCTATAGTAACTCACTTGGGGTCAGGAAGTACTTATTTGGGACTAAAGTTCTCACTTAGGGACAGGGAGTTCTTATATGGGACTAAGGTATCTCACTTGCGGTCAGAGAGTACATATAAAGGTGCTAGTATAACTCACTTGGGGTCAGGGAGTACTTTTAAAGGGGCTATGGCAACTCACTTGGGGTCAGGGAGTACTTATATGAGACTAGGGTAACACACTTGGGGACAGGGAGTACTTTTAAAGTGGTTTGAATAACTCACTTGCGGTCAGAGAGTACATATAATGGGGATAGGATAACTCACTTGGGGTCATGGAGTACATATATGGGGCTAGGATAACTCACTTGCGGTCAGGGAGTACATATAAAGGGGATAGGATAACTCACTTGGGGTCAGGGAGTACTGATAAAGGGGCTATGGTACCTCACATAGGGTCAGGGAGTACTTATATGGGACTAGGGTAACTCACTTGCGGTCAGGGAGTACTTATAAAGGGGCTAGGGTAACTCTCTTTGGGTCAAGGAGTACTTATATTGGACTAGGCTAATTCACTTGGTGTCTGGGAGAACTTATATGGGACCAGGGTAACTCACTTGTGGCCAGGGTGTACTTATAAAGGGGCTAGGGTAACTCACTTGGGGTCAGGGAGTAGTTATAAGGGACTAGGGTAACTCACTTAGGGTCTGGGAGTACTAATATGAAACTAGGGTAACACACTTGGGGTCTGGGAGTACATATAAAGGGGCTAGGATAATTGACTTGCGGTCAGAGAGTACATACAAAGAGGCTAGGATAACTCACTTGGGGTCAGGGAGTACTTATAAAGGGGCTATGGTAACTCACTTGTGGTCAGGGAGTACTTATTTGGGACTAGGGTACTCACTTAGGGACAGGGAGTTCTTATATGGGACTAGGGTAACTCACTTGCGGTCAGAGAATACTTATATTGGACTAGGGTAACTCACTTGCGGTCAGTGAGTACATATAAAGGGGCTAGGATAACTTAATTGGGGTCAGGGAGCTCATATATAAGACCAGGGTAACTCACTTAGGGTCAGGGAGTACTTATAAAGGGGCTAGGGTAACTCACTTTGGGTCAAGGAGTACTTATATGGGACTAGGGTAACTCACTTGGTGTCTTTGAGTACTTATTTGGGATTAGGGTAACTCACTTGGGGCCAGGGTGTACTTATTAAGGGGCTAGGGTAACACACTTGGGGTCAGGGAGTACTTATAAGGTAGTAGGGTAACTCACTTGGGGTCTGGGAGTACATATAAAGGGGCTAGGATAACTCACTTGTGGTCAGGGAGTACTTATAAAGGGGCTAGGATAACTCACTTGTGGTCAGGGAGTACTTATAAAGGGGCTATAGTAACTCACTTGGGGACAGGAAGTACTTATATGGGACTAGGGTATTCACTTAGGGACAGGGAGTTCTTATATGGGACTAGGGTAACTCACTTGGGGTCAGGGAGTACATATAAAGGGGCTAGGATAACTCACTTGTGGTCAGGGATTAGATATAAAATGGCTAGGATATCTCACTTGCGGTCAGAGAGTACATATAAATGGGCTAGGATAACTCACTTGGGGTCAGAGAGTACATATAAAGGGGTAGGTTAACTCACTTGGGGTCAGGGAGTACATATATGGGACTAGGGTAACTCACTTGCGGTCAGAGAGTACATATAAAGGGTCTAGGATAACTCACTTGGGGTCAGGGAGTACATATAAAGGGGCTAGGATAACTCACTTGGGGTCAGGGAGTACTTATAAAGGGGCTATAGTAACTCACTTGGGGACAGGAAGTACTTATTTGGGACTAGGGTACTCACTTAGGGACAGGGAGTTCTTATATGGGACTAGAGTAACTCACTTGCGGTCAGAGAGTACATATAAAGGGGTAGGATAACTCACTTGGGGTCAGGGAGTACATATATGGGACTAGGGTAACTCACTTGCGGTCAGAGAGTACATATAAAGGGGCTAGGATAACCCACTTGGGGTCAGGGAGTACATATAAAGGGGCTAGGATAACTCACTTGCGGACAGAGAGTACATATAAAGGGGCTAGGATAACTCACTTGGGGTCAGGGAGTACTTATAAAGGAGCTATGGTAACTCACTTGGGGTCAGGAAGTACTTATTTGGGACTAGGGTACTCACTTAGGGACAGGGAGTTCTTATATGGGAGTAGGATAACACACTTGGGGTCAGGGAGTACTTATAAAGGGGCTAGGATAACTCACTTGCGGTCAGAGAGTACATATAAAGGGTCTAGGATAACTCACTTGGGGTCAGGGAGTACTTATAAAGGGGCTATAGTAACTCACTTGGGGACAGGAAGTACTTATTTGGGACTAGGGTACTCACTTAGGGACAGGGAGTTCTTATATGGGACTAGGGTAACTCACTTGCGGTCAGAGAGTACATATAAAGGGGATAGGATAACACACTTGGGGTCAGGGAACACTTATAAAGGGGCTAAGGTAACACACTTGGGTTCAGGGAGTACTTACATGAGACTAGGGTAACACACTTGGGGTCAGGGAGTACTTATAAAGGGGTTTGAATAACTCACTTGCGGTCAGAGAGTACATATAAAGGGGATAGGATAACTCACTTGGGGTCAGGGAGTACATATATGGGACTAGGGTAACTCACTGGCGGTCATAGAGTACATATAAAGGGGATAGGATAACTCACTTGGGGTCAGGGAGTACTTATACGGGAATAGGGTAACTCACTTGCGGTCAGGGAGTACTTATATAGGACCAGGGTAACTCACTTGGGGTCAGGGAGTACTTATAAAGGGGCTAGGGTAACTCACTTTGGGTCAAGGAGTACTTATATGGGACTAGGGTAACTCACTTGGTGTCTTTGAGTACTTATTTGGGACCAGGGTAACTCACTTGGGGCCAGGGTGTACTTATTAAGGGGCTAGGGTAACTCACTTGGGGTCAGGGAGTACTTATAAGGGAGTAGGGTAACTCACTTGGGGTCTGGGAGTACATATAAAGGGGCTAGGATAACTCACTTGCGGTCAGAGAGTACATATAAAGGGGATAGGATAACTCAATTGGGGTCGAGGAGTACTTATAAAGGGGCTAGGATAACTCACTTGGGGTCAGGGAGTACTTATAAAGGGGCTATGGTAACTCACTTGGGGTCAGGGAGTACTCATAAACGGGTTATGGTAACTCACTTGGGGTCTGGGAGTATTTATATGGGACTAGGGTAACTCACTTGCGTTCAGAGAGTACATACAAAGGGGCTAGAATAACTCACTTGGGGTCAGGGAGTACTCATAAAGGGGTTATGGTAACTCACTTGGGGTCAGGGAGTACTTATATTGGACTAGGGTAACTCACTTGCGGTCAGAGAGTAGATATAAAAGGGCTAGGATAACTCACTTGCGGTCAGAGTGTACATATAAAGGGGCTAGGATTACTCACTTGGGGTCAGGGAGTACTTATAAAGGGGCTATGGTAACTCACTTGGGGTCAGGGTGTACTTATAAAGGGGTTATGGTAACTCACTTGGGGTCAGGGAGTACTTATATTGGACTAGGGTAACTCACTTGCGGTCAGAGAGTAGATATAAAAGGGCTAGGATAACTCACTTGCGGTCAGAGTGTACATATAAAGGGGCTAGGATAACTCACTTGGGGTCAGGGAGTACTTATAAAGGGGCTAGGGTAACTCACTTGGGGTCAGGGAGTACTTCTATGGGACTAGGTTAACTCACTTGGGGTCTGGGAGTATTTATAAGGGACTAGGGTAACTCACTTGGGGTCAGGGAGTACTTCTATGGGACTAGGTTAACTCACTTGGGTTCTGGGAGTATTTATATGGGACTAGGGTAACTCACTTGCGTTCAGAGAGTACATACAAAGGGGCTAGGATAACTCACTTGGGGTCAGGGAGTACTCATAAAGGTGATATGGTAACTCACTTGGGGTCAGGGTGTACTTATTTGGGACTAGGGTACTCACTTTGGGGACAGGGAGTTCTTATATGGGACTAGGGTAACTCACTTGCGGTCAGAGAGTACATGTAAAGGGGCTATGGTATCTCACTTTGGGTCAGGGAGTACTTATAAAGGGGCTATGGTAACTCACTTGGGGTCAGGGAGTACATTTATGGGACTAAGGTAACACATTAGGGGGTTAGGGAGTACTTATAAAGGGGCTAGTGTAACTCACTTGCGGTTAGAGAGTACATATAAAGGGGATAGGATAACTCACTGGGGGTCGGGGAGTACTTATAAAGGGGCTAAGGTAACATACTTGGGTTCAGGGAGTACTTATATGAGACTAGGGTAACACACTTGGGGTCAGGGAGTACTTATAAAGGGATTTGAATTACTCACTTGCGGTCAGAGAGTGCATATAAAGGGGCTAGGATAACTCACTTGGGGTCAGGGAGTACTTATAAAGGGGCTATGGTAACTCACTTGGGGTCAGGGAGTACTTATAAAGGGGCTATGGTAACTCAATTGGGGTCGGGGAGTACTTATAAAGGGGCTATGGTAACTCACTTGGGGCCAGGGAGTACTAATATGAAACTAGGGTAACACACTTGGGGTCAGGGAGTACTTATAAAGGGGGTAGGATAACTCACTTGTGGTCAGAGAGTACATATAAAGGAGCTAGGATAACTCACTTGGGGTCAGGGAGTACATTTATGGGACTAAGGTAACTCTCTTGGGGTCAGGGAGTACTTATAAGGGACTAGGGTAACTCACTTGCGGTCAGAGAGTAGATATAAAAGGGCTAGGATAACTCACTTGCGGTCAGAGTGTACATATAAAGGGGCTAGGATAACTCACTTGGGGTCAGGGAGTACTTATAAAGGGGCTAGGGTAACTCACTTGGGGTCAGGGAGTACTTCTATGGGACTAGGTTAACTCACTTGGGGTCTGGGAGTATTTATATGGGACTAGGGTAACTCACTTGGGGTCAGGGAGTACTTCTATGGGACTAGGTTAACTCACTTGGGTTCTGGGAGTATTTATATGGGACTAGGGTAACTCACTTGCGTTCAGAGAGTACATACAAAGGGGCTAGGATAACTCACTTGGGGTCAGGGAGTACTCATAAAGGTGATATGGTAACTCACTTGGGGTCAGTGTGTACTTATTTGGGACTAGGGTACTCACTTTGGGGACAGGGAGTTCTTATATGGGACTAGGGTAACTCACTTGCGGTCAGAGAGTACATGTAAAGGGGCTATGGTATCTCACTTTGGGTCAGGGAGTACTTATAAAGGGGCTATGGTAACTCACTTGGGGTCAGGGAGTACATTTATGGGACTAAGGTAACACATTAGGGGGTTAGGGAGTACTTATAAAGGGGCTAGTGTAACTCACTTGCGGTCAGAGAGTACATATAAAGGGGATAGGATAACTCACTGGGGGTCGGGGAGTACTTATAAAGGGGCTAAGGTAACATACTTGGGTTCAGGGAGTACTTATATGAGACTAGGGTAACACACTTGGGGTCAGGGGAGTACTTATAAAGGGATTTGAATTACTCACTTGCGGTCAGAGAGTGCATATAAAGGGGCTAGGATAACTCACTTGGGGTCAGGGAGTACTTATAAAGGGTCTATGGTAACTCACTTGGGGTCAGGGAGTACTTATAAAGGGGCTATGGTAACTCAATTGGGGTCGGGGAGTACTTATAAAGGGGCTATGGTAACTCACTTGGGGCCAGGGAGTACTAATATGAAACTAGGGTAACACACTTAGGGTCAGGGAGTACTTATAAAGGGGCTAGGATAACTCACTTGTGGTCAGAGAGTACATATAAAGGAGCTAGGATAACTCACTTGGGGTCAGGGAGTACATTTATGGGACTAAGGTAACTCTCTTGGGGTCAGGGAGTACTTATAAGGGACTAGGGTAACTCACTTAGGGTCTGGGAGTACATATAAAGCGGCTAGGATAACTCACTTGCGGTCAGAGAGTACATATAAAGGGGCTAGGATAACTCACTTGGGGTCAGGGAGTGCTTATAAAGGGGCTATGGTAACTCACTTGGGGTCAGCGAGTACTTATAAAGGGGCTATGGTAACTCAATTGGGGTCAGGGAGTACTTATAAAGGGGCTAGGGTAACTCACTTTGGGTTAAGGAGTACTTATATGGGACTAGGTTAACTCACTTGGTGTCTTTGAGTACTTATTAAGGGGCTAGGGTAACTCACTTGGGGTTAAGGAGTACTTATAAGGAACTAGGGTAACTCACTTGGGGTCTGGGAGTCCATATAATGCGGCTAGGATAACTCACTTGCGGTCAGAGAGTACATATAAAGGGGATAGGATAACTCACTTGGGCTCAGGGAGTACATATAAAAGGCTAGGATAACTCACTTGGGGTCAGGGAGTACATTTATGGGAGTAAGGTAACTCTCTTTGGGTCAGGGAGTACTTATAAGGTACTAGGGTAACTCACTTGGGGTCTGGGAGTACATATAAAGCGGCTAGGATAACTCACTTGCGGTCAGACAGTACATACAAAGGGGCTAGGGTATCTCACTTGCGGTCAGAGAATACTTATATTGGACTAGGGTAACTCACTTGCGGTCAGAGAGTACATATAAAGGGGCTAGGATAACTCACTTGGGGTCAGGGGAGTACTTCTATGGGACTAGGTTAACTCACTTGGGGTCTGGGGAGTATTTATATGGGACTAGGGTAACTCACTTGCGTTCAGAGAGTACATACAAAGGGGCTAGGATAACTCACTTGGGGTCAGGGAGTACTCATAAAGGTGATATGGTAACTCACTTGGGGTCAGGGTGTACTTATAAAGGGGCTAAGGTAACATACTTGGGTTCAGGGAGTACTTATATGAGACTAGGGTAACACACTTGGGGTCAGGGAGTACTTATAAAGGGATTTGAATTACTCACTTGCGGTCAGAGAGTGCATATAAAGGGGCTAGGATAACTCACTTGGGGTCAGGGAGTACTTATAAAGGGGCTATGGTAACTCACTTGGGGTCAGGGGAGAGTACTTATAAAGGGGCTATGGTAACTCAATTGGGGCCAGGGGAGTACTAATATGAAACTAGGGTAACACACTTGGGGTCAGGGGAGTACTTATAAAGGGGCTAGGATAACTCACTTGTGGTCAGAGAGTACATATAAAGGAGCTAGGATAACTCACTTGGGGTCAGGGAGTACATTTATGGGACTAAGGTAACTCTCTTGGGGTCAGGGGAGTACTTATAAGGGACTAGGGTAACTCACTTAAGGTCTGGGAGTACATATAAAGCGGCTAGGATAACTCACTTGTGTTCAGAGAGTACATATAAAGGGGCTAGGATAACTCACTTGCGGTCAGAGAGTACATATAAAGGGGCTAGGATAACTCACTTGGGTCAGGGGAGTACTTATAAAGGGGCTATGGTAACTCACTTGGGGTCAAGGAGTACTACTATGGGACTAGGGTAACTCACTTGCGGTCAAAGAGTACTTATAAAGGGGCTAGGATAACTCACTTGGGGTCAGTGAGTACTTATAAAGGTTATATGGTAACTCACTTGGGGTCAGGGAGTACTTATAAAGGGGTTAGGATAACTCACTTGCGGTCAGAGAGTACATATAAAGGGGCTAGGATAACTCACGTGGGGTCAGGGAGTACATATAAAGGGGCTAGGGATAACTCACTTGCGGATAGAGAGTACATATAAAGGGGGCTAGGATAACTCACTTGGGGTCAGGGAGTACTTATAAAGGAGCTATGGTAACTCAATTGGGGCCAGGAAGTACTAATATAAAACTAGGGTAACACACTTGGGGTCAGGGGAGTACTTATAAAGGGGCTAGGATAACTCACTTGCGGTCAGAGAGTACATATAAAGGGTCTAGGATAACTCACTTGGGGTCAGGGAGTACTTATAAAGGGGCTATAGTAACTCACTTGGGGACAGGAAGTACTTATTTGGGACTAGGGTACTCACTTAGGGACAGGGAGTTCTTATATGGGACTAGGGTAACTCACTTGCGGTCAGAGAGTACATATAAAGGGGATAGGATAACACACTTGGGGTCAGGGAACACTTATAAAGGGGCTAAGGTAACACACTTGGGTTCAGGGAGTACTTACATGAGACTAGGGTAACACACTTGGGGTCAGGGAGTACTTATAAAGGGGTTTGAATAACTCACTTGCGGTCAGAGAGTACATATAAAGGGGATAGGATAACTCACTTGGGGTCAGGGAGTACATATATGGGACTAGGGTAACTCACTGGCGGTCATAGAGTACATATAAAGGGGATAGGATAACTCACTTGGGGTCAGGGAGTACTTATACGGGAATAGGGTAACTCACTTGCGGTCAGGGAGTACTTATAAAGGGGCTAGGGTAACTCTCTTTGGGTCAAGGAGTACTTATATTGGACTAGGCTAACTCACTTGGTGTCTGGGAGAACTTATATGGGACCAGGGTAACTCACTTGTGGCCAGGGTGTACTTATAAAGGGGCTAGGGTAACTCACTTGGGGTCAGGGAGTAGTTATAAGGGACTAGGGTAACTCACTTGGGGTCTGGGATTACTTATAAAGGGGCTAGGATAACTCACTTGCGGTCAGAGAGTACATATAAGGGGGCTAGGATAACTCACTTGGGGACAGGGAGTACTTATAAAGGGGCTATGGTAACTCACTTGGGGCCAGGGAGTACTAATATGAAACTAGGGTAACACACTTGGGGTCTGGGAGTACATATAAAGGGGCTAGGATAATTGACTTGCGGTCAGAGAGTACATACAAAGAGGCTAGGATAACTCACTTGGGGTCAGGGAGTACTTATAAAGGGGCTATGGTAACTCACTTGGGGTCAGGGAGTACTTATTTGGGACTAGGGTACTCACTTAGGGACAGGGAGTTCTTATATGGGACTAGGGTAACTCACTTGCGGTCAGAGAATACTTATATTGGACTAGGGTAACTCACTTGCGGTCAGAGAGTACATATAAAGGGGCTAGGATAACTCAATTGGGGTCAGGGAGTACTTATATAGGACCAGGGTAACTCACTTGGGGTCAGGGAGTACTTATAAAGGGGCTAGGGTAACTCACTTTGGGTCAAGGAGTACTTATATGGGACTAGGGTAACTCACTTGGTGTCTTTGAGTACTTATTTGGGACCAGGGTAACTCACTTGGGGCCAGGGTGTACTTATTAAGGGGCTAGGGTAACTCACTTGGGGTCAGGGAGTACTTATAAGGGAGTAGGGTAACTCACTTGGGGTCTGGGAGTACATATAAAAGGGCTAGGATAACTCACTTGCGGTCAGAGAGTACATATAAAGGGGATAGGATAACTCAATTGGGGTCGAGGAGTACTTATAAAGGGGCTAGGATAACTCACTTGGGGTCAGGGAGTACTTATAAAGGGGCTATGGCAACTCACTTGGGGTCAGGGAGTACTCATAAAGGGGTTATGGTAACTCACTTGGGGTCTGGGAGTATTTATATGGGACTAGGGTAACTCACTTGCGTTCAGAGAGTACATAGAAAGGGGCTAGAATAACTCACTTGGGGTCAGGGAGTACTCATAAAGGGGTTATGGTAACTCACTTGGGGTCAGGGAGTACTTATATTGGACTAGGGTAACTCACTTGCGGTCAGAGAGTAGATATAAAAGGGCTAGGATAACTCACTTGCGGTCAGAGTGTACATATAAAGGGGCTAGGATAACTCACTTGGGGTCAGGGAGTACTTATAAAGGGGCTATGGTAACTCACTTGGGGTCAGGGTGTACTTATAAAGGGGTTATGGTAACTCACTTGGGGTCAGGGGTACTTATATTGGACTAGGGTAACTCACTTGCGGTCAGAGAGTAGATATAAAAGGGCTAGGATAACTCACTTGCGGTCAGAGTGTACATATAAAGGGGCTAGGATAACTCACTTGGGGTCAGGGAGTACTTATAAAGGGGCTAGGGTAACTCACTTGGGGTCAGGGAGTACTTCTATGGGACTAGGTTAACTCACTTGGGGTCTGGGAGTATTTATATGGGACTAGGGTAACTCACTTGGGGTCAGGGAGTACTTCTATGGGACTAGGTTAACTCACTTGGGTTCTGGGAGTATTTATATGGGACTAGGGTAACTCACTTGCGTTCAGAGAGTACATACAAAGGGGCTAGGATAACTCACTTGGGGTCAGGGAGTACTCATAAAGGTGATATGGTAACTCACTTGGGGTCAGGGTGTACTTATTTGGGACTAGGGTACTCACTTTGGGGACAGGGAGTTCTTATATGGGACTAGGGTAACTCACTTGCGGTCAGAGAGTACATGTAAAGGGGCTATGGTATCTCACTTTGGGTCAGGGAGTACTTATAAAGGGGCTATGGTAACTCACTTGGGGTCAGGGAGTACATTTATGGGACTAAGGTAACACATTAGGGGGTTAGGGAGTACTTATAAAGGGGCTAGTGTAACTCACTTGCGGTCAGAGAGTACATATAAAGGGGATAGGATAACTCACTGGGGGTCGGGGAGTACTTATAAAGGGGCTAAGGTAACATACTTGGGTTCAGGGAGTACTTATATGAGACTAGGGTAACACACTTGGGGTCAGGGAGTACTTATAAAGGGATTTGAATTACTCACTTGCGGTCAGAGAGTGCATATAAAGGGGCTAGGATAACTCACTTGGGGTCAGGGAGTACTTATAAAGGGGCTATGGTAACTCACTTGGGGTCAGGGAGTACTTATAAAGGGGCTATGGTAACTAAATTGGGGTCGGGGGAGTACTTATAAAGGGGCTATGGTAACTCACTTGGGGCCAGGGAGTACTAATATGAAACTAGGGTAACACACTTGGGGTCAGGGAGTACTTATAAAGGGGCTAGGATAACTCACTTGTGGTCAGAGAGTACATATAAAGGAGCTAGGATAACTCACTTGGGGTCAGGGAGTACATTTATGGGACTAAGGTAACTCTCTTGGGGTCAGGGAGTACTTATAAGGGACTAGGGTAACTCACTTGCGGTCAGAGAGTACATATAAAGGGGCTAGGATAACTCACTTGTGGTCAGGGAGTACTTATAAAGGGGCTATGGTAACTCACTTGGGGTCAAGGAGTACTACTATGGGACTAGGGTAACTCACTTGCGGTCAAAGAGTACTTATAAAGGGGCTAGGATAACTCACTTGGGGTCAGGGAGTACATATAAAGGGGCTAGGATAACTCACTTGCGGACAGAGAGTACATATAAAGGGGCTAGGATAACTCACTTGGGGTCAGGGAGTACTTATAAAGGAGCTATGGTAACTCAATTGGGGCCAGGAAGTACTAATATAAAACTAGGGTAACACACTTGGGGTCAGGGAGTACTTATAAAGGGGCTAGGATAACTCACTTGCGGTCAGAGAGTACATATAAAGGGGCTAGGATAACTCACTTGGGGTCAGGGAGTACATATAAAGGGGCTAGGATAACTCACTTGCGGACAGAGAGTACATATAAAGGGGCTAGGATAACTCACTTGGGGTCAGGGTATACTTATAAAGGAGCTATGGTAACTCAATTGGGGCCAGGAAGTACTAATATAAAACTAGGGTAACACACTTGGGGTCAGGGAGTACTTATAAAGGGGCTAGGATAACTCACTTGCGGTCAGAGAGTACATATAAAGGGTCTAGGATAACTCACTTGGGGTCAGGGAGTACTTATAAAGGGGCTATAGTAACTCACTTGGGGACAGGAAGTACTTATTTGGGACTAGGGTACTCACTTAGGGACAGGGAGTTCTTATATGGGACTAGGGTAACTCACTTGCGGTCAGAGAGTACATATAAAGGGGATAGGATAACTCACTTGGGGTCAGGGAGTACATATATGGGACTAGGGTAACTTACTTGCGGTCAGAGAGTACATATAAAGGGGATAGGATAACACACTTGGGGTCAGGGAACACTTATAAAGGGGCTAAGGTAACACACTTGGGTTCAGGGAGTACTTACATGAGACTAGGGTAACACACTTGGGGTCAGGGAGTACTTATAAATGGGTTTGAATAACTCACTTGCGGTCAGAGAGTACATATAAAGGGGATAGGATAACTCACTTGGGGTCAGGGAGTACATATATGGGACTAGGGTAACTCACTGGCGGTCATAGAGTACATATAAAGGGGATAGGATAACTCACTTGGGGTCAGGGAGTACTTATACGGGACTAGGGTAACTCACTTGCGGTCAGGGAGTACTTATAAAGGGGCTAGGGTAACTCTCTTTGAGTCAAGGAGTACTTATATTGGACTAGGCTAACCCACTTGGTGTCTGGGAGAACTTATATGGGACCAGGGTAACTCACTTGTGGCCAGGGTGTACTTATAAAGGGGCTAGGGTAACTCACTTGGGGTCAGGGAGTAGTTATAAGGGAATAGGGTAACTCACTTGGGGTCTGGGATTACTTATAAAGGGGCTAGGATAACTCACTTGCGGTCAGAGAGTACATATAAGGGGGCTAGGATAACTCACTTGGGGACAGGGAGTACTTATAAAGGGGCTATGGTAACTCACTTGGGGCCAGGGAGTACTAATATGAAACTAGGGTAACACACTTGGGGTCTGGGAGTACATATAAAGGGGCTAGGATAATTGACTTGCGGTCAGAGAGTACATACAAAGAGGCTAGGATAACTCACTTGGAGTCAGGGAGTACTTATAAAGGGGCTATGGTAACTCACTTGGGGTCAGGGAGTACTTATTTGGGACTAGGGTACTCACTTAGGGACAGGGAGTTCTTATTTGGGACTAGGGTAACTCACTTGCGGTCAGAGAATACTTATATTGGACTAGGGTAACTCACTTGCGGTCAGAGAGTACATATAAAGGGGCTAGGATAACTCAATTGGGGTCGAGGAGTACTTATAAAGGGGCTAGGATAACTCACTTGGGGTCAGGGAGTACTTATAAAGGGGCTATGGTAACTCACTTGGGGTCAGAGTGTACTTATAAAGGGGTTATGGTAACTCACTTGGGGTCAGGGAGTACTTATATTGGACTAGGGTAACTCACTTGCGGTCAGAGAGTAGATATAAAAGGGCTAGGATAACTCACTTGCGGTCAGAGAGTACATATAAAGGGGCTAGGATAACTCACTTGGGGTCAGGGAGTACTTATAAAGGGGCTAGGGTAACTCACTTGGGGTCAGGGAGTACTTCTATGGGACTAGGTTAACTCACTTGGGGTCTGGGAGTATTTATATGGGAATAGGGTAACTCACTTGCGTTCAGAGAGTACACACAAACGGGCTAGGATAACTCACTTGAGGTCAGGGAGTACTCATAAAGGTGATATGGTAACTCACTTGGGGTCAGGGTGTACTTATAAAGGGGCTAGGGTAACTCACTTGGGGTCAGGGAGTTGTTATAAGGGATTAGGGTAACTCACTTGGGGTCTGGGAGTACATATAAAGGGGCTAGGATAACTGACTTGAAGTCAGAGAGTACATATAAAGAGGCTAGGATAACTCACTTGGAGTCAGGGAGTACTTATTTGGGACTAGGGTACTCACTTTGGGGACAGGGAGTTCTTATATGGGACTAGGGTAACTCACTTGCGGTCAGAGAGTACATGTAAAGGGGCTATGGTATCTCACTTTGGGTCAGGGAGTACTTATAAAGGGGCTATGGTAACTCACTTGGGGTCAGGGAGTACATTTATGGGACTAAGGTAACACATTAGGGGGTTAGGGAGTACTTATAAAGGGGCTAGTGTAACTCACTTGCGGTCAGAGAGTACATATAAAGGGGATAGGATAACTCACTGGGGGTCGGGGAGTACTTATAAAGGGGCTAAGGTAACACACTTGGGTTCAGGGAGTACTTATATGAGACTAGGGTAACACACTTGGGGTCAGGGAGTACTTATAAAGGGATTTGAATTACTCACTTGCGGTCAGAGAGTGCATATAAAGGGGCTAGGATAACTCACTTGGGGTCAGGGAGTACTTATATTGGACTACGGTAATTCACTTGCGGTCAGAGAGTACATATAAAGGGGCTAGGATAACTCACTTGGGGTCAGGGAGTACTTATAAAGGTGATATGGTAACTCACTTGGGGTCAGGGAGTACTTATAAAGGGGCTAGGGTAACTCACTTGGGGGCAGGGAGTACTTATATGGGACTAGGGTAATTCACTTGCGGTCAGAGAGTACATATAAAGGGGCTAGGATAACTTACTTGGGGTCAGGGAGTACTCATAAAGGAGCTATGGTAACTCACTTGGGGCCAGGGAGTACTTATAAGGGTGATATGGTAACTCACTTGGGGTCAGGGTGTACTTATAAAGGGGCTAGGGTAACTCACTTGGGGTCAGGGAGTTGTTATAAGGGATTAGGGTAACTCACTTGGGGTCTGGGAGTACATATAAAGGGGCTAGGATAACTGACTTGAAGTCAGAGAGTACATATAAAGAGGCTAGGATAACTCACTTGGAGTCAGGGAGTACTTATTTGGGACTAGGGTACTCACTTTGGGGACAGGGAGTTCTTATATGGGACTAGGGTAACTCACTTGCGGTCAGAGAGTACATGTAAAGGGGCTATGGTATCTCACTTTGGGTCAGGGAGTACTTATAAAGGGGCTATGGTAACTCACTTGGGGTCAGGGAGTACATTTATGGGACTAAGGTAACACATTAGGGGGTTAGGGAGTACTTATAAAGGGGCTAGTGTAACTCACTTGCGGTCAGAGAGTACATATAAAGGGGATAGGATAACTCACTGGGGGTCGGGGAGTACTTATAAAGGGGCTAAGGTAACACACTTGGGTTCAGGGAGTACTTATATGAGACTAGGGTAACACACTTGGGGTCAGGGAGTACTTATAAAGGGATTTGAATTACTCACTTGCGGTCAGAGAGTGCATATAAAGGGGCTAGGATAACTCACTTGGGGTCAGGGAGTACTTATAAAGGGGCTATGGTAACTCACTTGGGGTCAGCGAGTACTTATAAAGGGGCTATGGTAACTCAATTGGGGTCAGGGAGTACTTATAAAGGGGCTAGGGTAACTCACTTTGGGTTAAGGAGTACTTATATGGGACTAGGTTAACTCACTTGGTGTCTTTGAGTACTTATATGGGACCAGGGTAACACACTTGGGGCCAGGGTGTACTTATTAAGGGGCTAGGGTAACTCACTTGGGGTCAAGGAGTACTTCTAAGGAACTAGGGTAACTCACTTGGGGTCTGGGAGTCCATATAATGCGGCTAGGATAACTCACTTGCGGTCAGAGAGTACATATAAAGGGGATAGGATAACTCACTTGGGCTCAGGGAGTACATATAAAAGGCTAGGATAACTCACTTGGGGTCAGGGAGTACATTTATGGGACTAAGGTAACTCACTTGGGGTCTGGGAGTACATATAAAGCGGCTAGGATAACTCACTTGCGGTCAGACAGTACATATAAAGGGGCTAGGGTAACTCACTTGCGGTCAGAGAGTACATATAAAGGGGCTAGGATAACTCACTTGGAGTCAGGGAGTACTTCGATGGGACTAGGACAACTCACTTGGGGTCAGGGAGAACTTATAAAGGGGCTATAGTAACTCACTTGGGGACAGGAAGTACTTATTTGGGACTAGGGTACTCACTTAGGGACAGGGAGTTCTTATATGGAACTAGGGTAATACACTTGTGTTCAGGGAATACATATATGAAACTAGGGTAACACACTTGGGGTCAGGGAGTACTTATAAAGGGGCTATAGTAACTCACTTGGGGACAGGAAGTACTTATTTGGGACTAGTTTACTCACTTAGGGACAGGGAGTTCTTATATGGGACTAGAGTATCTCACTTGCGGTCAGAGAGTACATATAAAGGGGTAGGTTAACTCACTTGGGGTCAGGGGAGTACATATATGGGACTAGGGTAACTCACTTGCGGTCAGAGAGTACATATAAAGGGTCTAGGATAACTCACTTGGGGTCAGGGGAGTACATATAAAGGGGCTAGGATAACTCACTTGGGGTCAGGGAGTACTTATAAAGGGGCTATAGTAACTCACTTGGGGACAGGAAGTACTTATTTGGGACTAGGCTAACTCACTTGGTGTCTGGGAGAACTTATATGGGACCAGGGTAACTCACTTGTGGCCAGGGTGTACTTATAAAGGGGCTAGGGTAACTCACTTGGGGTCAGGGAGTAGTTATAAGGGACTAGGGTAACTCACTTGGGGTCTGGGAGTACTAATATGAAACTAGGGTAACTCACTTGCGGTCAGTGAGTACATATAAAGGGGCTAGGATAACTTAATTGGGGTCAGGGAGCTCATATATAAGACCAGGGTAACTCACTTAGGGTCAGGGGAGTACTTATAAAGGGGCTAGGGTAACTCACTTTGGGTCAAGGAGTACTTATATGGGACTAGGGTAACTCACTTGGTGTCTTTGAGTACTTATTTGGGATTAGGGTAACTCACTTGGGGCCAGGGTGTACTTATTAAGGGGCTAGGGTAACACACTTGGGGTCAGGGAGTACTTATAAGGTAGTAGGGTAACTCACTTGGGGTCTGGGAGTACATATAAAGGGGCTAGGATAACTCACTTGTGGTCAGGGAGTACTTATAAAGGGGCTAGGATAACTCACTTGTGGTCAGGGAGTACTTATAAAGGGGCTATAGTAACTCACTTGGGGACAGGAAGTACTTATATGGGACTAGGGTATTCACTTAGGGACAGGGAGTTCTTATATGGGACTAGGGTAACTCACTTGGGGTCAGGGAGTACATATAAAGGGGCTAGGATAACTCACTTGTGGTCAGGGATTAGATATAAAATGGCTAGGATATCTCACTTGCGGTCAGAGAGTACATATAAATGGGCTAGGATAACTCACTTGGGGTCAGAGAGTACATATAAAGGGGTAGGTTAACTCACTTGGGGTCAGAGAGTACATATATGGGACTAGGGTAACTCACTTGCGGTCAGAGAGTACATATAAAGGGTCTAGGATAACTCACTTGGGGTCAGGGAGTACATATAAAGGGGCTAGGATAACTCACTTGGGGTCAGGGAGTACTTATAAAGGGGCTATAGTAACTCACTTGGGGACAGGAAGTACTTATTTGGGACTAGGGTACTCACTTAGGGACAGGGAGTTCTTATATGGGACTAGAGTAACTCACTTGCGGTCAGAGAGTACATATAAAGGGGGTAGGATAACTCACTTGGGGTCAGGGAGTACATATATGGGACTAGGGTAACTCACTTGCGGTCAGAGAGTACATATAAAGGGGATAGGTTAACTCACTTGGGGTCAGGAACACTTATAAGGGGCTAAGGTAACACACTTGGGTTCAGGGAGTACTTACATGAGACTAGGGTAACACACTTGGGGTCAGGGAGTACTTATAAAAGGGTTTCAATAACTCACTTGCGGTCAGAGAGTACATATAAAGGGGATAGGATAACTCACTTGGGGTCAGGGAGTACATATATGGGACTAGGGTAACTCACTTGCGGTCAGAGAGTACATATAAAGGGGACAGGATAACTCACTTGGGGTCAGGGAGTACTTATAAAGGGGCTAGGGTAACTCTCTTAGGGTCAAGGAGTACTTATGTTGGACTAGGCTAACTCACTTGGTGTCTGGAGAACTTATATGGGACCAGGGTAACTCACTTGTGGCCAGGGTTGTACTTATAAAGGGGATAGGATAACTCACTTGGGGTCAGGGAGTACATATATGGGACTAGGGTAACTCACTTGCGGTCAGAGAGTACATATAAAGGGGACAGGATAACTCACTTGGGGTCAGGGGAGTACTTATAAAGGGGCTAGGGTAACTCTCTTAGGGTCAAGGAGTACTTATATTGGACTAGGCTAACTCACTTGGTGTCTGGGAGAACTTATATGGGACCAGGGGTAACTCACTTGTGGCCAGGGTGTACTTATAAAGGGGCTAGGGTAACTCACTTGCGGTCAGAGCGTACATATAAAGGGGATAGGATAACTCACTTGGGCTCAGGGAGTACATATAAAAGGCTAGGATAACTCACTTGGGGTCAGGGAGTACATTTATGGGACTAAGGTAACTCTCTTTGGGTCAGGGAGTACTTATAAGGTACTAGGGTAACTCAACTTGGGGTCTGGGAGTACATATAAAGCGGCTAGGATAACTCACTTGCGGTCAGCCAGTACATACAAAGGGGCTAGGGTAACTCACTTGCGGTCAGAGAGTACATATAAAGGGGCTAGGATAACTCACTTGCGGTCAGACAGTACATATAAAGGGGCTAGGGTAACTCACTTGCGGTCAGAGAGTACATATAAAGGGGATAGGATAACTCACTTGGGGTCAGGGAGTATATATATGGGACTAGGGTAACTCACTTGCGGTCATAGAGTACATATAAAGGGGATAGGATAACTCACTTGGGGTCAGGGAGTACTTATACGGGACTAGGGTAACTCACTTGCGGTCAGGGAGTACTTATAAAGGGGCTAGGGTAACTCTCTTTGAGTCAAGGAGTACTTATATTGGACTAGGCTAACCCACTTGGTGTCTGGGAGAACTTATATGGGACCAGGGTAACTCACTTGTGGCCAGGGTGTACTTATAAAGGGGCTAGGGTAACTCACTTGGGGTCAGGGAGTAGTTATAAGGGACTAGGGTAACTCACTTGGGGTCTGGGATTACTTATAAAGGGGCTAGGATAACTCACTTGCGGTCAGAGAGTACATATAAGGGGGCTAGGATAACTCACTTGGGGACAGGGAGTACTTATAAAGGGGCTATGGTAACTCACTTGGGGCCAGGGGAGTACTAATATGAAACTAGGTTAACACACTTGGGGGTCTGGGAGTACATATAAAGGGGCTAGGATAATTGACTTGCGGTCAGAGAGTACATACAAAGAGGCTAGGATAACTCACATGGGGTCAGGGAGTACTTATAAAGGGGCTATGGTAACTCACTTGGGGTCAGGGAGTACTTATTTGGGACTAGGGTACTCACTTAGGGACAGGGAGTTCTTATATGGGACTAGGGTAACTCACTTGCGGTCAGAGAATACTTATATTGGACTAGGGTAACTCACTTGCGGTCAGAGAGTACATATAAAGGGGCTAGGATAACTCAATTGGGGTCGAGGAGTACTTATAAAGGGGCTAGGGTAACTCACTTGGGGTCAGGGAGTAGTTATAAGGGACTAGGGTAACTCACTTGGGGTCTGGGAGTACTAATATGAAACTAGGGTAACACACTTGGGGTCTGGGAGTACATATAAAGGGGCTAGGATAATTGACTTGCGGTCAGAGAGTACATACAAAGAGGCTAGGATAACTCACTTGGGGTCAGGGGAGTACTTATAAAGGGGCTATGGTAACTCACTTGTGGTCAGGGAGTACTTATTTGGGACTAGGGTACTCACTTAGGGACAGGGAGTTCTTATATGGGACTAGGGTAACTCACTTGCGGTCAGAGAATACTTATATTGGACTAGGGTAACTCACTTGCGGTCAGTGAGTACATATAAAGGGGCTAGGATAACTTAATTGGGGTCAGGGAGCTCATATATAAGACCAGGGTAACTCACTTAGGGTCAGGGGAGTACTTATAAAGGGGCTAGGGTAACTCACTTTGGGTCAAGGAGTACTTATATGGGACTAGGGTAACTCACTTGGTGTCTTTGAGTACTTATTTGGGATTAGGGTAACTCACTTGGGGCCAGGGTGTACTTATTAAGGGGCTAGGGTAACACACTTGGGGTCAGGGAGTACTTATAAGGTAGTAGGGTAACTCACTTGGGGTCTGGGAGTACATATAAAGGGGCTAGGATAACTCACTTGTGGTCAGGGAGTACTTATAAAGGGGCTAGGATAACTCACTTGTGGTCAGGGAGTACTTATAAAGGGGCTATAGTAACTCACTTGGGGACAGGAAGTACTTATATGGGACTAGGGTACTCACTTAGGGACAGGGAGTTCTTATATGGGACTAGGTAACTCACTTGGGGTCAGGGAGTACATATAAAGGGGCTAGGATAACTCACTTGTGGTCAGGGAGTAGATATAAAATGGCTAGGATAACTCACTTGCGGTCAGAGAGTACATATAAATGGGCTAGGATAACTCACTTGGGGTCAGAGAGTACATATAAAGGGGTAGGTTAACTCACTTGGGGTCAGGGAGTACATATATGGGACTAGGGTAACTCACTTGCGGTCAGAGAGTACATATAAAGGGTCTAGGATAACTCACTTGGGGTCAGGGAGTACATATAAAGGGGCTAGGATAACTCACTTGGGGTCAGGGAGTACTTATAAAGGGGCTATAGTAACTCACTTGGGGACAGGAAGTACTTATTTGGGACTAGGGTACTCACTTAGGGACAGGGAGTTCTTATATGGGACTAGAGTAACTCACTTGCGGTCAGAGAGTACATATAAAGGGGTAGGATAACTCACTTGGGGTCAGGGAGTACATATATGGGACTAGGGTAACTCACTTGCGGTCAGAGAGTACATATAAAGGGGATAGGTTAACTCACTTGGGGTCAGGGAACACTTATAAAGGGGCTAAGGTAACACACTTGGGTTCAGGGAGTACTTACATGAGACTAGGGTAACACACTTGGGGTCAGGGGAGTACTTATAAAAGGGTTTCAATAACTCACTTGCGGTCAGAGAGTACATATAAAGGGGATAGGATAACTCACTTGGGGTCAGGGAGTACATATATGGGACTAGGGTAACTCACTTGCGGTCAGAGAGTACATATAAAGGGGACAGGATAACTCACTTGGGGTCAGGGAGTACTTATAATGGGGCTAGGGTAACTCTCTTAGGGTCAAGGAGTACTTATATTGGACTAGGCTAACTCACTTGGTGTCTGGGAGAAACTTATATGGGACCAGGGTAACTCACTTGTGGCCAGGGGTGTACTTATAAATGGGATAGGATAACTCACTTGGGGTCAGGGAGTACATATATGGGACTAGGGTAACTCACTTGCGGTCAGAGAGTACATATAAAGGGGACAGGATAACTCACTTGGGGTCAGGGAGTACTTATAAAGGGGCTAGGGTAACTCTCTTAGGGTCAAGGAGTACTTACATTGGACTAGGCTAACTCACTTGGTGTCTGGGAGAACTTATATGGGACCAGGGTAACTCACTTGTGGCCAGGGTGTACTTATAAAGGGGCTAGGGTAACTCACTTGCGGTCAGAGCGTACTATATAAAGGGGATAGGATAACTCACTTGGGCTCAGGGAGTACATATAAAAGGCTAGGATAACTCACTTGGGGTCAGGGAGTACATTTATGGGACTAAGGTAACTCTCTTTGGGTCAGGGAGTACTTATAAGGTACTAGGGTAACTCACTTGGGGTCTGGGAGTACATATAAAGCGGCTAGGATAACTCACTTGCGGTCAGCCAGTACATACAAAGGGGCTAGGGTAACTCACTTGCGGTCAGAGAGTACATATAAAAAGGCTAGGATAACTCACTTGCGGTCAGACAGTACATATAAAGGGGCTAGGGTAACTCACTTGCGGTCAGAGAGTACATATAAAGGGGATAGGATAACTCACTTGGGGTCAGGGAGTATATATATGGGACTAGGGTAACTCACTTGCGGTCATAGAGTACATATAAAGGGGATAGGATAACTCACTTGGGGTCAGGGAGTACTTATACGGGACTAGGGTAACTCACTTGCGGTCAGGGAGTACTTATAAAGGGGCTAGGGTAACTCTCTTTGAGTCAAGGGAGTACTTATATTGGACTAGGCTAACCCACTTGATGTCTGGGAGAACTTATATGGGACCAGGGTAACTCACTTGTGGCCAGGGTGTACTTATAAAGGGGCTAGGGTAACTCACTTGGGGTCAGGGAGTAGTTATAAGGGACTAGGGTAACTCACTTGGGGTCTGGGATTACTTATAAAGGGGCTAGGATAACTCACTTGCGGTCAGAGAGTACATATAAGGGGGCTAGGATAACTCACTTGGGGACAGGGAGTACTTATAAAGGGGCTATGGTAACTCACTTGGGGCCAGGGAGTACTAATATGAAACTAGGGTAACACACTTGGGGTCTGGGAGTACATATAAAGGGGCTAGGATAATTGACTTGCGGTCAGAGAGTACATACAAAGAGGCTAGGATAACTCACATGGGGTCAGGGAGTACTTATAAAGGGGCTATGGTAACTCACTTGGGGTCAGGGAGTACTTATTTGGGACTAGGGTACTCACTTAGGGACAGGGAGTTCTTATATGGGACTAGGGTAACTCACTTGCGGTCAGAGAATACTTATATTGGACTAGGGTAACTCACTTGCGGTCAGAGAGTACATATAAAGGGGCTAGGATAACTCAATTGGGGTCGAGGAGTACTTATAAAGGGGCTAGGATAACTCACTTGGGGTCAGGGAGTACTTATAAAGGGGCTAGGGTAACTCACTTGGGGTCAGGGAGTACTTCTATGGGACTAGGTTAACTCACTTGGGGTCTGGGAGTATTTATATGGGACTAGGGTAACTCACTTGCGTTCAGAGAGTACATACAAAGGGGCTAGGATAACTCACTTGAGGTCAGGGAGTACTCATAAAGGTGATATGGTAACTCACTTGGGGTCAGGGGTGTACTTATAAAGGGGCTAGGGTAACTCACTTGGGGTCAGGGATTTGTTATAAGGGATTAGGGTAACTCACTTGGGGTCTGGGTAGTACATATAAAGGGGCTAGGATAACTGACTTGAAGTCAGAGAGTACATATAAAGAGGCTAGGATAACTCACTTGGAGTCAGGGAGTACTTATAAAGGGGCTACGGTAACTCACTTGGGGTCAGGGAGTACTTATTTGGGACTAGGGTACTCACTTTGGGGACAGGGAGTTCTTATATGGGACTAGGCTAACTCACTTGCGGTCAGAGAGTACATGTAAAGGGGCTATGGTATCTCACTTTGGGTCAGGGAGTACTTATAAAGGGGCTATGGTAACTCACTTGGGGTCAGGGAGTACATTTATGGGACTAAGGTAACACATTAGGGGGTTAGGGGAGTACTTATAAAGGGGCTAGTGTAACTCACTTGCGGTCAGAGAGTACATATAAAGGGGATAGGATAACTCACTGGGGGTCGGGGAGTACTTATAAAGGGGCTAAGGTAACACACTTGGGGTCAGGGAGTACTTATAAAGGGATTTGAATTACTCACTTGCGGTCAGAGAGTGCATATAAAGGGGCTAGGATAACTCACTTGGGGTCAGGGAGTACTTATAAAGGGGCTATGGTAACTCACTTGGGGTCAGCGAGTACTTATAAAGGGGCTATGGTAACTCAATTGGGGTCAGGGGTAGTACTTATAAAGGGGCTAGGGTAACTCACTTTGGGTTAAGGAGTACTTATATGGGACTAGGTTAAAACACTTGGTGTCTTTGAGTACTTATATGGGACCAGGGTAACACACTTGGGGCCAGGGTGTACTTATTAAGGGGCTAGGGTAACTCACTTGGGGTCTGGGAGTCCATATAATGTGGCTAGGATAACTCACTTGCGGTCAGAGAGTACATATAAAGGGGATAGGATAACTCACTTGGGCTCAGGGAGTACATATAAAAGGCTAGGATAACTCACTTGGGGTCAGGGAGTACATTTATGGGACTAAGGTAACTCACTTGGGGTCTGGGAGTACATATAAAGCGGCTAGGATAACTCACTTGCGGTCAGACAGTACATATAAAGGGGCTAGGGTAACTCACTTGCGGTCAGAGAGTACATATAAAGGGGCTAGGATAACTCACTTGGAGTCAGGGAGTACTTCGATGGGACTAGGACAACTCACTTGGGGTCAGGGAGAACTTATAAAGGGGCTATAGTAACTCACTTGGGGACAGGAAGTACTTATTTGGGACTAGGGTACTCACTTAGGGACAGGGAGTTCTTATATGGAACTAGGGTAATACACTTGTGTTCAGGGAATACATATATGAAACTAGGGTAACACACTTGGGGTCAGGGGGAGTACTTATAAAGGGGCTATAGTAACTCACTTGGGGACAGGAAGTACTTATTTGGGACTAGGGTACTCACTTAGGGACAGGGAGTTCTTATATGGGACTAGAGTAACTCACTTGCGGTCAGAGAGTACAT
>NW_027116963.1:0-73264 GCF_024137725.1 Prorops nasuta
AATAATTTGGTTGGATGCTATTAGTAAAGCTACCCTAGGGGCGGATTCGCATAGCCGTAACAGTGGATTATTTAGCGAGACAGACGAAAGTGATGGAGAGAGTAAAACGAAAATAAAGGGTTTACATTCTGTGGATTATAAAGTGCCTATGGAAAAATCATTTGGTTCCCTAAAAAAATCTGTGCGCAAGGAAACAGGGTTTAAAGATCATGAAATGTCTGGTGCGAGTTTGGACAGGAAATATTTAAGATTTCTTGGAGCCCGCAATCAAAATGTACCTGTTCCAACAGCTCAGTTTAGAAGTTACAGAAGAGTGGTACCAACATCAACACCAAATAAGTTAGTTCATCAATATTTATATAAATATATTTAATAATAAAATAATGTTTTTTGTCATTATATATTTTATAGAAAGACGGATATACCACATTCTCCAGATTTGCAAAGAACAATTGCTGGAAGTACTTTTTATGGTTTGAGTGCATCCCAAAGTGCAACAGACATGTTAAGTACTAATCAAACAATGGGCGATTACCGACACACAACTGATAGGTGTGTTATGCCATTATATTCATCACTCTTATAAACTTAATTATGTTTAACAATAATCATTATTTATCTAGTAATTCTTTATCAGCAAAATTGTTATTGTAAAATATACGCTTTTAAAGGACCCCTTGGAAATCTTAAGAAAAATAACTTTGCCAAAATGTTCTCAAACTTTGCAAAAACGTAACTCTCAGTGCGTAAATTAAGTATCAATAGACATAAAGCTGTAAAGATTCAAACTTCTGATCTATAAACATTTTAAAAGGTATATTTTCAAAGTACTTCGTATTGAAATATCTTATGAATGGCAGGGTGAAATGATAAATCAATATAGTATATTGGAAATCTCTTGAGATAAGTTACAAGAATGTGCGGTAAAAAATAAGATATCTCTTTTCAAAAACTTAAGATAACTTTCATATTTTCTTCAATTTGCTTCTCAAATTTCAACCAATACCGTTTAATAGATTTTTAAAAGTATTAAAAATAAAATTAATGCCCTTTTCCTAAAAAGTATAGTTCTCGAGATAATCAAACGCATAAAACTTTTATACTTACTCATTTATTTGCAAATCTTCACCTACCTAAGAGAAACCGCATTACTTAATTTCAGAATATGCAAAAAATCTACTGCTTTAGATGTCTGTAAATAAAAATTTGAAACTTTTAGAGATTCATGTTAATTCCAACTTTTAATCTACGTGCTAACAGCTACCTTTTTGTAAAATTTCAAAACACTGGAACGAAACCAATTTACCATAAGGTTTCCATGAGATCCCTTATAAATATGCATGTTTTGAGATTTGGTATTAACACTTATAGCAAGCTCAAATGAACCTTCCTGCATGATAGATTGGGTACAATAAAACTTATCTGTTTATTAGGTAAGTGCTATGTAAATAATATGAGTTATAATAACGTAGCTTCGTTCGTATTAACATTAAATTATATTTTTCTTTTATATATTATGTAGCAAAAAAATTATTATTTTGGTTTTGTGTTGCTAGATGTCTAAATAGCCGTGGTCGAAGACCAGAAGATCTTCATGGTTTTATTACATTAGAAGAATTTATGTTGTCACAACAAGACGACGAACAAAGAAGATTAGCATATAATTTGTCTACATCATCACATATGACGCCACTTACTAATGATCATGTACATATTCAACATAAAAATTTTAATGAAACTGCAGTTTTAAATGAACAGCTAAACAGCAGTATTATTTATGGCCCCATTAAAAATATAGAAGAAATGCCATCATCAAGTAACAATGTTTACTATGGTCACTCAAAAGTTTCAGAAACTTTACATTCATCAAACGCATCAAATTTCGAGCTTTACGGAACGCGAATTGAAGCCAGGGATGAAGCTGGAAGTGAGAAATCATTAACCAGATGTGGTAATTTTATAAAAAAAAAATCATGGGAATCTAATTACAATCAAAAACGTCGTTCTTCAGAAAATTCCAATGTACCTACATCAAAGCAGAATAATAAGAAACACATGTTATCTATAAACACAACAAAGCTAGAAACACCAGATTACAATAACGAATCTCCATATGAGCATCATGGTCATAATGTACACTCGTTAAATAACACGCATAACTTTAAACCTGCTGACTATAGCCAAGCAAATGACAGATATTTATTTAATGATCTTGAACCTTTACAAAGAAGACTAATTCGTCATGACGGTATAAACGAACCTATATTTAATTTGATTAGTGCTTGTCAAATGAATTCTGAAAAATTAATTTAATTTGTCTTATATTTAATTTCAGGGTACTGTGGCTCGAGTGGTGATCTTGCATGCCACACGACGTCTGAAACGCTACATCACATTAAGAAAGAAGTTTCCATAAGTCGTAAAGGAAGTTTTAATTTAACAAATCGCCGGAAGGAGAATGTTACAAATTCTGATAAAAACTGGATAGATGCTCTAAGGCGTACTGATAAGAAAAACAATAACCACGATAAAAAAGGTTTAAAACATGTCGCACAATATCAACCTCCACCAATTCCAACATCACCTTTCGAACAAGACCGAATGCGAGCAGCATTTGAAATGCATCTAGATAAAAACGATCAAGTGCAGAAAGCTAATCGTTTAAAAAATTTATTTGGATCAAAATCACAACAAAAACCATCAACATTAGATTTGCCGAAAGATTCTCAAAAGACGTTATTAGGTAATATAAATTATTAAAACATTATTCGCGTACCACATATCGATGATAATAAACTTACAAAATATAATTGTTTTGAATTTATTAGGCTCTCCAAGATTACACAGAGCCTTTTTTAGAGATAAAGGATCGCAGCAAGTTCAACAACGATTTTCAACTCGCTCCGAAATTCAGAGTCCTAGTGATAGTGGAATGAGTAGATCTTTGAGCTCATTTAGCGCGAACAGTCAATCTCAAGCTTTAAGTCAAAGCTTTAGTTCAGTAAGCTCAGTTAGCGACTGGAGTCTCGATCCCTCTACTTCAAATGCACCAAGCACATCAACAGTATGTCACAAAAGATATAACGCTTTACTAATCGTTTATAACACAATTAATGGATTAAATGTTTTTTAGTGTAACTCAGGACACTTAAATTGTCAGAAAGGATATACCTCTACTGGACGAAACTCTTTATCACCGCCAACATTACCGTATATTTCTCCTCCAACATCACCGCCACCTGACTATCCAGGTTTAGAATATCCTCCAATATTTGAGCCAGGAACATATTCTCTTACTGATGCTTCTCTATTAAAGAGTCGAAGCAAAAATAGTCAAGTCTCTTAAGTAAACTTAACATCAATATTTTGAATATTTCCGAAGCGAGCATTAAAAACCAAAGATAGTATTTTTTTAACGCAAGTTACACAGGCAATTCTTATATTCTGATAAGATCTTACCTTATAATATTTATTTTGAAGCGCGCACACACACACACACACACACAATTTAATGTTTGCAAGTAATTAAAGAGGAATACATATGGTTATTTTTATCATTCTAATTAATTTTATCTTAAGTAATCTTTCTTTCTATGTAATATATTAATGTTACTTTAATGTGCAATCCGTTGATTTATATTTTTCTATATATTTTTAATATAAAAATCATTTAGTAAAAACATAAATTCTAATATTGCTCATTTGTGAGTCATTTACACAAATATAGAAGCTGTAATTTGTCTTTCCAAACAAAATATTAGTTTTTAAAAATATATACTTATTTATAAAACTATAAATAGCTTAGGAAGATATTTTAATTAAAAATAGAAATACCATTAATCAGTTAATTTACAAGTATTTTTATGTAACCGTCCAGTTTTCTTTTACTCAAAAGTATAAAAGTATATCTGCTTAGAAAATAAGTATTTTATAAACAAAATATTGATGAAGTTAATTATCAAATTTAAAAATCATGTTGAACAAAGACTGAGAATTTTATAATCATTAGCAATTATATTTTAATCTCAGTTATTTTCAATGATTCCAGTAAATCAAGAGACGTGATAGCGTCTCGACGGCAAGTATTATTGGTACTACAAAAAGTACGTTTATTTAAAAAGTTTTTAATGCCTAAATGACAAATCACTTAAATTTTTAGATCCTAATTCTTCAAAAAAGACATTTAAGATTACATTATTTAATGAAGATTGATCATAATTGCGATTTTGCTGTTTTTCTTAAACAATCTTCATATTAATATATAAATTTATACAATATTCTAAAACAAACTATAAAAAGACTACAATATTATACATATGTATTTTGTGAAGAAAACGGTTTATATATATATATATATATATATATATATATATTTAACAATACTATTTAATAAATAGATAAAAATGTGTTTGTTTAAAAATTGTTAAACGACTTGTTATAAATGTAGTGTCTATGTATATATGTATTTTTAAACCTTTTGTCGGTAGTGCTTATATACTTTTTTATATTCTTGAGAGAGAGAGAGAGAATACATACAAACATATACCAGAGCATAGACAATATTAAAAATTAACAATTAAAGTTGCACCAAGTATATTTATTATTAAATATAATACTGTAAATGCAATAATTCATATCTCCCATTTGGAACTGTTATATAGTTAAAAATTAACTATATATACTGTATAATTTATGCTCAATATATTTTTGAGAAAGTATTATTGATAATAAATAATACCAGCTTACATATATATGTAAAAATAATTTTAATTTTGTATTCCTTTCTATGAATCTTATTTTCAACTTAATTTTTCAATAGAGTGATATTAATGCAAAATGTATTTATAACATTAGTAATGCATAAAGAAACCATGCTATTTACTACTACCCTACATCAGTAATAACGAAAATACACCACCCCCTACTCTGACTATTATTCCTGTGTAGCACACAGTAGCACAGGTAATGGAAATCGAAATGAGTGGGAGTAACGAATTCCTGCTGTCTAGTCCGTCTATCATCATTGCTCTCTTGCCGCTCTTGCTCTACAACAAACAACCTACCTATATGCAGTCCTATACAGTGGCTGTGGCCCGCCCCACACCATCTGTACCTGTGCAAAATTGATTCGTGACCTTTCAACTAACTTCACTCGGTACTTTCTCCACCAAATTTCATATTTATTTTCTATTTTCGCTTCGTGCAATTAAAAACATACATATATGTAGGTGTGACGGAACCAGCTGAAGGTGGCTTTAAAGCCAAGGTCGACAGCACACGATGTTGAATCAGTTCTGGATTGCTTCTTCTGGATTTAGAATGCTGAATGCTGATTGGTTATAATAATGCATATATCCAATCACCATTTCACCATTCTCAATCTAGTAAGCAATTAATCTAATACGGATCCAGTAATCCAGCATTGTTTATCGCCGACGTGAGAAATGAAGGGAGTGTGGTGACTGTGATGGTGAGACTGTGGTTGTGGACTACTCACTAGACTCACTCGCTAGTGGTCACGGTGGTCACTATTCACTAGTCAGAAGTGGTCAGCAGTGAGTAGTGTCGAGCTTGGTCAGTTTGGTGTGGCTTGGTAGTTCACGGTAGTTGGTGTTGGTTGAGTGTCAAGTGGAGCATGAATGAGCGTAATAAACTAAAACGGCACTATGTTAGTTGCTCCGAATCAGATTTTGAGGTTTTAAAGAATCTTATAATAAATTTTCTGTGATAAGAATAAAAATGCTCTTTCCTACAAAATCTCGATAGTTTATCATTTTAATTTCAACGTGTACACAGTTTTTTAAACGAATGACATTATGGTGAAGTTGACTGAAGAGATGGTTGTGGCTCGTACACGAATGTCCGATTTTTCTACTGTAAAGAAACTTAATTGCTGGTACGTTCAATGCTGTTTAGTTTTGTATTCATCATCATTTGTTTTATAAAAACAAAATTAGAAGCAATTAGAAGCAGTATAAATAATAGGGGTTTTTCAAAGCAAAGATAAGAGGGTTAAATTATCATTTGTATAACCCGTGATTGTAATATATTTATTGTGAATATGTTTACTTAAAACAAGAAATTTATTGTTTTCTTTATTACAGGGGAACAGAATTAACGGATGTTAGCATCTTACGTAAAATGAAAAATGTGGAATTACTGTCATTCAGGTATATAACCAATATTATAAAGCTATTTCTGCAAGTAAAATTTGTCAGTGTTAAGTTAATACTGATGTTGACAAGCTTTTTGCTTGGACTGTAACTATAATGCTTTTCCTTTTATGGATATGTTTATGCTGAACTCATGGTCATACTTGACACCCACATTATCAGAAGCTGTTTTACCCACTCACTATATCTGATATGACATAACATCTCCTAATATAATGTTATTCTTCTTTGATTAAATAGTCAAATTAGTAAAATAATCTTTAAAATTAACTTATTTATAAGAAAAATGTAACAGGTACTTAGTAATTGTTATTTTAGTGTAAACAACATAGAGACACTTGCAGATTTTCAACATTGTCTTTGTCTGCAAGATTTATTTGTAAGGAAAAACAATATTAAGGATCTAAATGAAGTATGCTATTTACAAGGACTACCCAATTTAAGAAATTTATGGCTAGGAGAAAATCCTTGCGCAGAAAAAGAGGGGTAGGTATAGATATCTTATTTGTTTAAAAAACATTTTGGTATAGCAATATCCGAGATAACGCAAATTTCGTTACACTATAAGGTATCGATTAGCAGTAATAAGAGCTTTACCAAATCTTGAGAAACTTGATGACAAAAAAGTGACCCCTGAAGAAGTACAAACTGCATTGGCAAGAGGGCGTATTCTTATTCATCCTCTTGACATGGATGCTTCTCCTAATCAGTTAAATCTAGCTAGTCCAGAGGTAATATTTCACTGTTAAATATTTATTACTGTAGATATATTAAATATAAATTAGCTTTTACTAAATTTAAAAAAATGCTTTTTTCATTGTTTACATAAATAAAATTTTATGTAACTAACTGTTATCATAATACTAAAATCATTGACATAATTAGGATATCCCTACTGAATATGTAGATGAGCCAGAATTGGAGCAGCAGAGAAGATATAGCTCTTCTAGTGACCAGGTAAACTAACTTGCTTTGTGTTAATTACAAATACTTTTGTATGTACTAATGTGAATTAATCGCTTGAACTAATTTATTTGTTGATTCTTATTTAATATTTCTTTACATAATTTTAGAGAAGTTTGGAAGATGCTCCAGTCCAAGAAGAATATCCTGATCCAGATAAAACAAATGCCAACTACGGTGAATCTTCTCCTCATTGTTATTCACAAAACAGTCAATATGCATATGAAGTAAGTGACATAACTAGGCTAAAGCTAATGAATTCTAATTATAATAAGTAGTATCGACCATAACACAGTTCTATTAGTATGAATATATATTCAACTTTGAATAGTTAACACCTTAACATATGTTCACATAAATAATAGTAAAATCCTTACTTTTAACTAATAGCTGTTCAATGGGCAACTAAAGAATCAAAGCAAACCTGAGTCAACATTTACAGATGTTCGAAATAATTGCGATGCAGTAGGTCCTAACAATCTAGACTTAAGAAAGGTACACACAATAAACTACTTGTATTCATCAGCTTTATTCATCAGTATCAAATAACATGCTTTTTTTCAATAATTACCACTATTGTAGCTATTATTTTTTTTATATTCTTGCTTTATTACTAACTACATAATTTTATAAGCTGTAAAAATGACATCTGTAAAATGTTAATCATACACTAAATTTTAGGATTATGATGATAGACAATTAGCTTCAAGGCATAATGGGGACTATGAAGATCGAAGATATATTGAATATGGTGGAAATGAAACAGCACAACGACAATATGCCCTTATTTCACCACGTGCACAATACCCTTTAAATGAATCTCTTGATGAAAGACGTGTGGATAGACAAAATTATGAATTTGAAGATAGAAGGCAGTTAGAGTACAGTGATGCACAAACACCTTTGCACTCAAGACGAGCATCTTTACATCAAAATGATAGGGTCAGAAGAAAGAATTATTGCATTTTTCACGTGAATCCAATTATTCACTAAGCACTTTTTGCACGCTTTAATCCTTTTTATTTTCTAACTTTTATATGACTTTAATGCGAAGACATTCAAATTGAATTTTAATATATAAATTTTATAGGAAGATACTCAAATTCCTGGTTGGGTGAAACATTCTGGTAAAGACAAATGCAGATCGCAATTTCATTATCATAGACGTCCAGTAACAAGGGTTAGTATTGTTTAATAATTATCGCTTTCAAATATTAGTGACTATTAAACATGCTGTTCTAATTGCCAATTTAATTTTAGAATTCGAACATTTTATCTGCTGTTTTATGTTTGGTAAAAGAATTGGATTACCCCAGCCTTGAAGTAGTAGAAATGGCTGTCAGGAATCGAATGGATGAATTGGAAGAATGATGTTTCTGACGCCGTCCTCAAAGCTCCCAGGGGACGGTGCCCATTTACCTTTCTAATTTATCACCTGCACCAAGCTCCGAGTTTTCAGACTCACTTGATTCTACCATGACTAACACCCACCTGAAAAGCAAATCCAATTTTCATAATCAATCACATCACACTGCAAACAGTTCAATTGAATGTGAAAATTTAGACAGACCCGAAGCATCTCATTCACAAAAGTCGAGGAAGAATTTTAGCGAACAAAGTTTTACTTATATAAGAAGCTGTCATTCTGCAGATAAATTTAAAGAACCTATATGCGATAACAGTTCTAACACATATACCAATAAAACACAGAATGTTGTTCAGAAAGTCGCTGCTAGTAGCGATAGTATTTCTTACGACGAAAATAAAACCGGTAAACATTGCAACTCTAATAGTCACAAAGATTGCTTGCAACAGTCACAAAATTCTGATACTAAAAACTTTGTGAGTTCTGTGAAATACATTCAGTCTGCCAAAGGAACCTGGACTTTTAATTTGTAATGATAATTTGAAATGCTTAATTTCTGAAAGATGGTGTAAGAAATTAAATTTATATTGTAAAATACCAAAATTTTGACATTTTTGCAATTCGCAATATTTTTAAAATAAATACATTTATTAAGGGCTGCTGTGAGAATTCATATATTCTTAGCGAATATAACATAAATACTTTTTTAAATTAAAAGTCATGTAAATATAATAGGTAATAAAAAAAATTGTGCCTGTTTTTTTTTTAATTAAAAAGTAGACACAAGAAAATCAAAAGATGATTGTATAAATTATCTCGCATGTAAAACTGTAGTTCATACAAATAATTATACTGTACTGCGGGAATTTTGTAAAACATATTTACATATTTTTATTGTTTCTCTTCAAATTGAACTATAAGTTTTATCGTCTTAAGAATTCTATATAATGAAAACTATTAGAAACATAATATTATACAAGAATATTATTGGTTGTAGATAATTCGTTTTACAAATTTGAGAAATGATATTCTTATGTTTAACATTCTATTTCTTACATTTTTCTTTGTGCAATGTCCTTTATGTTCAACATTTTAATTAAAAAGTGGTACAATGGGTTTCATATATATAATATATATTTATTTTAATTTGATAAAATATGGAGTATGTTATATATATATATATATATGTAAATTAATAATGATTTTAATACCCTTCAAACAAACAAAGCAAATAATTTTGTTTATAGTTTAATTATAAAAATTTTCAAAGTTTATTACCGCAATAACGTTCTAGATATTTAGTTACATTGTATTTTCCTTTATATGAGTTAAAATTAATACAAAAATGAAGTTATAATTTAGATATGCTTTAAGTTAACCGAAGGCTGTCTATTAAAAATACATGTAAAACTATTATAATGAGCTTTGAGAACAATTATTAATTATATATGTATATATGTGCTCCATATGTAAAGCTTATATGCAAATGACATAGCTGTTGATTAACTGTACATATAGCAACGATATTGGTTTAGCTGTCTATTATTGATATTTTGTAATTATATATATACGGTGTTTTTTTTTCTAACTGCGAAATATAGTAAGTGACTTCATATTATTTGACTATGGTATTTCGTTATTTTATATTTCATTCAATTCAGTATTAAACGAAGTGATCATGTATAGTTAATAGAAAAAGATTAAGAGACACAGTAGTGTCTCGACGGCAAGTATCCTTTTTTTTACAATCGAAGCTTGTTTTTCTGGGATATTTATAATATGAACAATGAAGGCTATTGAACGAAATTAGTAGCAAATTTACACTTTTAAAATATCATAAAAAGTGCCATAGTCAATTAATTCGAATGCTATGTTCCGCCATTAGAAAAACGTTCTGTACAATGTATACACACAATTACTCATTAAGTATTATATTTCTACTTATAAATTAAAAAAAATTGACTATTATTTTGAGTGCAATAATATGAATAATTTGGAAACAATAAGACAAACCTAGTAAAAGTTTTGTGTATACAACTAAGATAATAGTGTACAATGAAAAATTGTTTTTATTAATTGTTGTCAACATAATTATGTTACATTTGAGCTTAGGACTAGTTTGATCAATATGTTGTTAGATTAAATCTGGTTAAAGTGGTACAGTTTAAAATAACATGCATTATAGCTCTTAAACCAGAATCAAACTAAATATATGGGTTGGTGAAACCATCCCTTAATGGAATTCCTTATACTGATATTAAAGAGTTAAAACGTTTGTCAACGATGCGGCATTATTTGTATACTAATTTCATGCTTATTATAGTAGTTCAGTGATTTTGCGAATTGATGTTTCTAGTAAAACGGTCAAATTTTTGAGAAAAAAACGAAAAGAAAATATTATATTACCAAAGGAATTTTTATAAAAACTTTTTTTTCTCTTCAAAAATATGGTTATTTTTCTACAACGAACAGCTGGTAACGTTACTAAAATGCTACATAAGTTTGAACTTGGAGATATCAGACCGTTAAATATTGCCATACCGTTTAACACGCGTTTTTTCAGCTTTCATTCTATAATATCAGTCGATATGAAGAATCGGAGCAATAAATTTTATTTACATGAATGGTTTCCATTTCTTAATATATTTTTTACCAGAAATAATATTGTAGCCTAAATAATTTATCACATTTCATAACAGTAACCTACGATTTCTCATTATTAAAAAGTCGAGCAGTACTTAATATAATTTTTGTTTACAAAGATAATAGTTTTAAATGGTAATTATAATATCCATAATTGCATTACAATTTAATCAATTTAATTTTAACTAGTTTCTAGTTATCTTGTGGATACAAAAATATAGAATGCGGTCCTTTGGAAGGCATTGAATAGAACAATAATTAAAGAATCAAGTATTCAAGAATATCCAAGGACCAGAAGAAAACTTAATTAGACTGATTTATGGCAGATTGTATTTCAACAAATATTTATTATTAATTAATAATTGCATAATAATAAGGATTTGTAACCGACGCATCAAAATTTGAAAATTAATAATCCTCAAAATATGAACTTTTTAAATAGATTTAAGAGCTCCGAAATATTTTACTACAATGTGTAACCGTTCATTTATGCATTAAGTTCATATAATTATTAACTCTTATTTTACAGATACTAATTAAACTGATTGTTATATTTCCAGTTGTAACTATCAAGTAACTATGGTAAAAACTTATTGTAGAACTTTTAAAGTGAAACAATATTATCTACTTTAGGTTTTTCAACAGTTATTAATTAAACCCTGAAAAGTTATGCATTGAAATTTTGTAAAGAAATCATCTATTCGTTTCTTATAATAAATTTAATTGATGGTTATAAATGCACTTGATTGATTTTTACCTGCTTTTGAATTAATACATATAATTTAAAAAATAAGTCAAAAATAAAATATTTTCGGTAAATGGATTAGTTTTAGAAATAAAATTGTTTCAATTGATGGGCAATACTAATCTATTTATTGCTTTGTAAAGAAACATTTTCAATATAATTTTCATTATACGTTTTCCATTGTTAAATAATAGTTTTTTTGATATGGATAGTGTTTTATCTTCTAAGAAGATACCAGTTTTTAATAATATTAATACAGTACTGTCCAAATACATTTATGTGGCAATATTACCAGATAATTTTTTCTTAAACAAGTCTTATCTTTATTTCGTAACTTGGAATGAAACTGTGTTTTGAGTTTTTAATTATAATAACTTACTATTAAAGTAATGACAAGGATTTCCAATCACACACAAGTTTTCACTTCATTTAATGGACTAGAAACTATAATCTAAAAGTTATTCATAAAATACACTAATTTGTCATCATTTTAAAATTAATTTTTTCGAGTACACGTCGCTGTTATAAGACTATTTACATTTTAAGTTTATCACTTTACACATTTCAATTATTTTTCATAAGTTCTAAATATGTATGTATATATTTTTATGGTAAAGTAAGAATAGTATTACACAATGAACACTAAACAAACAATAGAATCATCTGTGGCAATCTGTATTGTAACTAATGATTGTATTGGATGGTCATAAATTAAGTTTTGATAATGATTTCGTACATAAATGCATAATACCAAAATCATTTAGCGAGATTAAAATCTAATTACATAAGATTTAACATCTTATAGTCTTACACTCTTAATAAATAAATAACTAAGAGACAGGAATGTAAAAGCCAGAATCAATTTTAACAATATTGGTACGGGAATAATTGCTTACATAGCTTGAAAAGCATATATTAAATAACTAATAATTATGACAAAAATCGCAACAATGAAGAAGCGAAATGAGCAATAACTATTGGCACATTCTGCCTAGGAGAAACCACTAAACATTTGGATGTTTGTATTTTTAAATTATACAGAACATTATACACATACAGTAAAAACAAATATGAACAAGATAGTTCATGTACCAAATAAATTAAATATTTTATATTGCCTCTCTGCCTTATTAAAATTATTGGTAGCTAACAATATATTTTAACAATGTTAATAAATAATTTTGACACAATACCATTTCATAGTCTATAAGCAAGCAAGCTTTTTCAGTCTACCATAGCAAAGGAATAACATTTGAATAAGATAACATGGAAGAGTAAGTAGGCAGGCTCTGAGGGGGCAGAGAGATGATATGATATATACAATTTGTGTGTATGAACATGTGTAAAATTAATTAAAAAAGGAGCAAATAAAATTTTATCTAAAAACTTCAAAAATACTTGTTGCCTAAAAACATTAAAGTTCAATGATTTTGGAAGTGGCTGCTTTGAGATTTAACAGTACATTTTGATACATATTGAATAAATAGATAACCAATAACTACTTCCAAAATACAACATATTGATAGCAGCTTTAAATACTCTAGTAATTGATAAGTCACTAAAAATTTCGTTATACTGTTCAAAGGCTGTCAATAGGTTATTCAAATTGGTTGACTTCAAACCAGGTCATCACTCAATTATATTAGGAAAAACTCATTAATATTATTTTTCTTAAATACTCGTTAAGTCAAACAATGCTGCCTGGTACAATACTAAATGCTGTTGGCTGCTCATTCTCCACAAGATTTGCCTTCAGATTTGAAGAAGGAAGTGGCTGGTCAACTGTTGATGTTATCATTTCATCCAGTGATGCCCTGTAAATTCATATTTTTTTAAATTAACTGAATTAAAAAACAGATTTCAAATATAATAAAAAATATAATTTACTAAAAAATTATAACCTTAATAAATTCTGTCATTTTCTTAGAATTTAAAAGTTGCTGAAAATAAAGATGTTAAGAATAAAGCTTTGTATTAAATAAAATTGTACTGAGCTGTAGAAAAGAACAAAAACAAAATAAGAAGCTAGAATTTTCATAAACAAAAGCACTTTGTACCAAATATACTCAAAGATGCATACATACATATAAGCAAAAAAGCATTGATGTAAATATTATATTTGTTATTGCCTGGTTAGTGATGTCTTGCAATGAATATCTGATGATTTATGTAGGTTTCCAAACATCAGGATCTTCCATTAAGGTAACATGATGATCTGAGGTAGGAGGTACGGTCCCCTGTGGGGAACCTATACCCGATGGCTCCATCCCTGTCTGATCAGGTCTTTCTCCTCTATTATATTTTTATCCATGCATTAGTGAAATGACTTTTATACACTTTTTTTAAGACATAAATTGCAAATTGATTTATTATTTTCAGATTAAATATAAAAAATAATCCAAATTTATAATTTATAAACACAGGAACATATAAGATGTAAACAATAATATTATAATTAAAACCTTATAGACTTTCCAAATACCCCGTAATTTAAAGCAATTATCATAAAACATAAAAAACAGGTAGTAGTGAGTCTTTATCACTTCAAAGCAATCTTAGCTCATGATTAAATACTACTTAAGCTATTTTACTCTTTTTTTTATTTGTTATATTCAAATAATTATTTGTATCATGGATTTGCAAAAACCATATTTGAGGATTAAAAGAAAATTTAAGTAAAAGTAAATTATACTACTTACTTTTTTCCTACAGCCATCATGCCATATACCACACCTGTTAAAAATATTAGGCCACTGCCAAAGTAACTACTCATTCCTGGACATAGAAAGATTGCTGGAATAGCTATTCTGTAAATATGAATATAAAATAAATATAATTAATTGGATTTTACATATTAGATAATCAGAAAACTTACGCGCAATAAGCAGCTGCCCTATTCCAATTAGGTCTTCTTTCCACCCAGTCACTTAAGTTTTGTACAAAGTCAACAAACATACAGCAGCATGGAGCTTCTACCATCACTACTAAAAAGCCTGCTACCATTTGCCACATGCCACCAATTAAACAATCTATTTGCGCAAAAAAGATCCATACACAATTCCATACTCCAAGGAATATTGCGACTAGAATAAAAACATAATTTGATATATCATTTGTCATGTACAAAAAAAAGTCAATGAGGAATATCTTAAACAATTATTTAAATTGATAGTATCAATAGTTTCACCGATAATGATAATGGAATAGGTATTTGGAAAAACGAAACATATTTATATCTATGCATATGTACATACATAAGTTTTGCTTTTATTGTTCAACTTACTTCCACCCCCTACAGTACCAAGCGCTCGACCACCGTACTTCATCCACCAAGGCACATCATCTTTGGCTATCGGATCTTGCCCAGGCCTCGCCATGAGCGATGCAATTTTCTCACCAAACGACTGAAAAGAAAATTTCCATCAGTATTTGTCTCAATTAAAAAACTTATTAACTGATAATCTGAAAACTTTTAGCTACAAAATCAATACCATTTTCACACTTTTCACGCTTCCTGCTGTCTGTCAGCTGACAGCCACTGACAGATCCGACAGATCGTCAAAATCTGTTCTCTATAATGTACGGAGTATGGATGGATGGATGGACTACGGACAGTAAACTTGAGTAAAGTAACGCAAACGCCAGTACGGTTGTAAGTTGTAAGAAAATCGACCCTCGCTGTCGCTCGTACTTAGAACTTCGAATTATAACCGTAGTGATGAATGATGGCGCCACTTAATTTGAAAACTTCTAGTCTTCTTCACTATTAATATAATAATTTTTAGTTATTATACTATATAGTTCAGAATAAACAATAATTATACCGTATCCATTAATTATCAACTATTATAACACAAAATGGGAAAAATAGATAGTTATTGAACGCCATAGGGAATTAATTAACTGCAATTGAAACCTTCAATAAGGCAAAAAATAATATTTCTTTCTTTATATTAGTTTGAAACAAATGTTTTATTAATTTTGTTATGCATTTTACTTAATAGAGTATTAGTTAATTTACTTACAAAATGTAATAAAAGAATAATTGTGTTTGTTATAAATTCCAAACGTTCCAATCTGAATAAAAATCGGATCTGCGCATGCGCTTAAATATAAGCCAATAACAATTTAGCCGCCGCTTTTTGTCAACAGCTTTGTCAAATTATGTATATTAGTGTATTAAAATTTTTGAAGGGGTACATATGAATAAGATGAAGTATACCTGAAGAGAACAATGAGAGCAGATATTTTCGGCATTGTGGCAGAATGGTGAGGGGAAGGAGAAGGCTATATGCCATGACATGTGTTCATAGATATAATATATATAGTTATAGATAGCACATAATGGCTCATATATATATATATATATATATATATACCATTATGCCATTATGTGACATGTCTATAAACACATGTAATGGCCACTCATGGCGGCTAGCCTTTCTTTCCCTCACCCTTCTCTCACAACTCTCCGCTCCAAACAAAAATAGGGCCTTATACTCTCTCCAGAGGTACTTCGAAATTCGGATACTTCGTAGAACTTCGTATCACCAAATTCTCTTACCGTCTTTTACTAATTTACTTTATAGGCATCTTGCGCGAAATACAATGATAGTGAATTATTGAGAGTGTATTTGCTTTTTGTAATTTGTAAATTGTAAGTATACGAAATGCCTAGTGAAAAACTTGTTAACGCCTAATAGCGCTGCCTATCGTTAAAGTTTTGCAGTTTTTCACTGGTCATTCCGTATATTCATATAAGTTAAAGCAACACATTCTCTCTTCTCTATCGGTGTATTCACACACGCTATTATCGTTGCAATTGTTATATGAATCGTTACAACTCAATTTTGACTTTTTTATAGCTCGTTAATAAATATATGCTATATATATTATCGTTGCAAACACTATTTTCTTACATATTTGGGAAACTAATAGTACATTCTATGTATCAATTTTGATGAATATAAAAGAATAGAACATGCAAATTATATATTTACGTAACAGGAATTATAATAAATTTGAAACTATTATAATTGATTATTATAAAAGTATTAATACTAATTTTATTAGTTAAAACAGTCATTAGTATTAATAATATCATAAAGAATAACAAATTATTGTAAAAAATCATACCAATAGCTCGAATGTAATCTGGATATTTTCTGTTAATTATTAACAATTGTACAGCTTCTAACTGCAGTATAATTATAACAACTAAATAATAGAACTGAAGGGACTAAAACAAAAGACAATAAACAATTGCTGATGCTCCGTCTCTATAGCTTCCAATGCGTTTTTTTATATAACTTTGTCTATATACAGTTGGCCTAATTGTTTTTATTCAGCAATCTATTTTTAAATCAATATCGTAAGAAGAATAAATTAAACTATTTTATTTTGTAACATTTGTATAGCAACATATTTCTCCATTTATAAGCACGTATAGATCGAGGATTCTTTTCTAATTAACATGTATCATGTTTCTTCCACATTGCTAACTAATTTTTTGGTATTCTGTCAGAAGCATGTTATTAGAGCAAATGATTTAACTCCAATAGTTTTTTTTGAGTCGCGTAGCATTTCTAAAGTTATTACATTTGATTATAGGTGAATATATAACATATAGAAAAATTGATAGTAAGGAAATATTTGACGTAATGAAAAGATTGCGGAAAAATCATTAAATATTTCATAATACATTCATTCACTTCTTATTGTATTTAAAACGATTCTACAGTATAACTGACCGCGTTTAGGAATAATAAAATTAAATTTTTTGCTTTCGATCATTAATAAAAGATAAAACAAAGTTTTATTAAACTTAAAAAAATTTCGACTACTAACTGCAAATCAGTCTTTCACATTAAAGTTCCTTGTTGGTAAACACGTACGCTTCAACTTTAATTAATGTCTGCCTAAAATGAATTCTATTCTGAAAACGATATGCTGTGTTTATTATATCATTATAAATCAATTAATGTTTACTTATAACCACATTTCCATCAAATGTGTTTCTATTGTTTCAGTCTTTGAAATAGTCGAAGAATTCAATGTTATTTACAATGAAAAATTAGTAGGCAATTGCAGTCAAATCTAGATAGTTTTTTATAATGATGAAAAACATTATAGATTTACATGATCAGAGGGATAAAATACTATCATAATGTCATATTTTATTCAATAAATTTATTCAACATTTTTTGTACAATAATTAAATTTTAAAATGAAATGTAGATAATGGATTATTGCCTAATAACGGAAGTAAAAAATAATCCATTAATGTATTATGCACATCAGGTAAAAGAAAACCTGTAGCTTTTATGCATAAATACGGTAATGATATTAGTTTGATCTCATTTGATCATATTACTTATACTATATTTTTTATGACAAATAAAATTGAAGGTGGATAAAATTCCCTTGTATTTATTAATTCGAAATATGCCGTTTTCAACAGATTATCATGTATTTTATCGAAACTACAAAAGATATATTTAATACAACAGAAACACGCGTGTCTTAGCATTTACAATAAGTTGATAGTTCTAACAATTTTAGCTTTTGAAAATATTGTAGGAATAAAAGGAAATGTTATATCAATAAATGGAATTAATCTTTTAAAGTTTCCAAAATTTTCACCCCTTAATTACCATATGAGAAATCCAGTTAGTTATTATTAATGTACAATATGAAATGGAATTGAAATATTTTAAGCAAATTCTCTTCTAGAATAAAGGGCATTCATGATCAAACTAGAATACGCTTTTGTAAACCATTCGAATAATTAATCTAAATTGCCTGTGTATGTAGGTTTAGATTACTTCTTTTTCTATTTTCAAAGTTTCGTGTTACTAAATTCTTAGGCGATGCAATTAAATGAAAAAATTCAATATATACACGACAAGAAGGGAATGAAAGTAACGCAAAGAAAAACAATGATTTAAAAATATTCCTAACTCATGTATTTCTTCAAGCAATTTTTTTACAATAAACATTGTTATTTACAAGCACAATGCGATCAAACATGTACAAAAAAGTACCTGTTACCTATTATAATCGTACAAAATTTTTGATACAATACTATTGTATTGGCGATCTGAGCTACATTGTTAACGCATTTTAACATAATCGCATGTCACTTGAGATTTTTTATCTGGTATTTTTAACCTGCAAGTCAAATCATGCTCTCTGAGTCCTTGAAGAACTTAAATTTCATTACATTCTATTGCTGCGTACAGCCTAGATCTAAAGCAGTCTCTCTCTTGAAATATGAACTAGTAATTTTATACATGATAATACAATAATATTTACAATTATGTACATGTAAAAGTTCACAGTGCAGAAAACTCAATTTCTAAAGAAAATAGGCTGTTTAAGCTTCAGTTAAAAATGTGATTTTTCTTCACTAAAGTTTTGATTAGGTAAAGTATTTATTCTTTCTTGTTAGCAATATTTTCATATATATGCGTAAATTGTAACATAAATAAGACTTCCCAGATGTAAATAAAGTATCAATTTCACAGCTTTAAAAATTTAGGTTTTTAAAGCTAGTAGAACTATAGAATGATTGTTATTTACATTATTGCATCCTTACTCTGACAAAAGGAAAGCAATTATCATTACCCATAGTTACTATGCTTTATCGTCAATACTAAAAGTATTTAATGTCACACAATGAAGTGACATTAAACAACATTGTGAAAAAAACATAGCAACAGTTAGGATGTTGAAAGTTGAAAAGGAAGACGAAACAAATTACTTGTATATAAAATACTCAACAAGAATAATAGTGGCTTGACAAATACTTCGGTCATGTTTCTTTATAAAATTTAGGAAACTAAGCAAAAATATATTAAGGTGATGATTAAGAATCATTCGCCGTCCAGCAGCTTCAGAACCTATATTATCTTCTCACTGCCCTGTCGATCTTGGCGAAATCTCTCTTCTCGACTTAAAAGGTTTACTGTACAAAACGTATACATTAGTTCCTTCAGAATTCGGGAAACAAATCAGAAGCATTATCCTTCGAAAACTCATAACTAACAAGATCAATGGACAATGAAGGATTCATCGTGTACTTTGATATTAAATGACACGTCTTCCTAAGAAATAATCAATTATCAAAATCGTAACAAAATTGCACATTAAGATTAGATCACAAAATAAGAAATAATATCATTTAAATTTCATGATCGGTGGATTTAACGTCGCAAGAATCATATATATCGAGCTTTGTTAACTGTTTATACTGAAGTATATAACAATGGGGAGCTAGTACAGAATGAATATATTGACAAATTTTGCCAATGAAGTTTCATTTTTTTCTCTACAGACGAACTCCGATATTTTTGTTATCCTGTACTAAAGCTTTTAGGACTTTCCGGTAAAGCCCGTGTCTTCTGATCATATATTATAACATGATAAGCGGTTTTTCAGCCGGCTTAACATCGGTGGTCCCGTTGCACCTAGAAATCTTAAGTCATTCATTTCTTGGCCAAGAACTACTCGAAATGATTTCATTATAAATTCTATTGTCCTCACAGACTAAAATAGAATTATTTTTCAATACTTTCATGCCATCAACCGTGTATTTGTTGACTTAGAACGGTGGGCAATTCACGCCCGGATGAAGATATTGACACTTTTCCCCAACGCGACAATACCCATTTTTGGAGAATTGCCTGCAGACTGGCGGCTGCTTTCCATTGCCTCTCCAACCGCCTCCGCCTCCTCTCCATCCTCCCCTTCCTGGAGGACCACCGCCACCCCTGAACCACCCAGGACCAGGCCCTCCTCTTCCACGATTGTGCATCGGACCTCCACCTCTGTGAGTTTGAAAATTTGGACCGGGTCCGGGACCAGGACCGGGACCAAACATAGGTCCAGGTGGCCCCTGAAAGTTGTTAGGATTCATATTATAGCCCATATCGTCTGGTCCCATCATACCAAAGTTATCCTGCTGTTGGTTATATAATGGTGGACCCATCATACCAGGCGGAACCATAGAATTGTTTTCTATTGCTTGAGGAAATCCTCCGGACAAATTGGGAATAGGATTCATTGTCACATCGGGTACCACGACTTTTCCATCCCCAGTTCTCCAACCACCACCACTTGCTGGTATTGGTCCCGTGAGATCGGTGCCTATCGGGGTCATATGAGTTTGCTGCATTATTTGCTGCGGTATTTGCGGCATCTGACCCATCGTCCCTTGCGGACCAAGTGGTGGCATCATTGCCTGTTGAGCATGTGGGAATGACTGGAAGTGGAAATTAGTCATCGGTGTTGGTTGGGGTGCCAATTGGGGTTTTGGCTCTGGCCAAGGGACACTAGTGAAGTCCTTTTCGCTTTCCTTGTTTCCTGTTAAATCGTCCAATGGTATTATCTTGGGGTCCGTCAATACATGATGCCTTTCTTCATCCGGCTCCGCAGCGGAGTCTGGAATCCTATTGGAAAAAAAAAGAAACGATTCTCCGTTAATTTCTTGTTTTCTCTATCTCCAAATATATATAAGTAATACTATGTAAAAAAACACATACATGCTGCGATTAAAATAGAGTGCCTGCAAAATGCCTTTTTCTCTAGCATATTGAATGTCTTTTTCTCTACTATCCTTTCCAGGGTCTACAAGAGGAGGCGGTAAGTCAATTGGTATCAATGGTTTCCACCTAGTCTTTTCCTCCATCAAATCTTCATTGCCTGAAAATGAAGAATCAAAAATATATTAAGCGAAGCACTATTATTATCTTTTTCTGTTAATTTTTTTAATTCATGATAAATTCCAGCATTGAGAAATATGAAATTTCAAACTACTTACATAATTTCCGAGCCATTTGGAATGCTTCTCTTTCATTTTGTTTCTCCATTTGCTTCATGTCTGTAAATGTTTTCGTCACATTGACCCTTTCCGTTTCGTCTAGCTCGAAATACCTAATCGATTCCAATTCGGGTTTCCACTTAAGCGTTTTCTTTGGTCCTTTACGTTTTTGGAGTATTAAAACACTTCTGAGACCACCCACATAACGTATTTCCGAGGTTCCTTCCCTCTTAGATTCATCAGAGGAGCCTTCGTCCGGAGAATTTATACCTTTTTCATCCAAATCATCATCCGGTGTAGGCGCTGCAAATACATGTTATTAATAAAATCGGTATACACTAACTTAATTCAACAAAAAAAAGATAAAATACAAAGACTTAGCATCTATACTCACTGCTAGTCCCTCTATCGTCATCAATATCCCTATCTCTCTCATTCTCATCATCCTTCTCTTTCTTCTCATCATCGTCGTTATCCCTGTCTTTTTGTTCTTTATCTTCCTCGGTCTCCAGTGTGTCCTGATAAAACTAAAATTAAAGGTAACAATTGACGTCAATAATTTTGAATAAAAATATACTTAGGTGTCTCGCAATAAGAAATAGATAATACCTTAAGAGTAGGTTTGAGAACAATTGGAGATTTCTCATCGGCACTAATAGGTGAAGATGGTGGCGGTGTTATGTCGCGATTTTCTGTACCGCTATTTTCTTGCTTTTTAACTTCGCTAGGACCGTCTTTCGTTATGGACGTTCTCCGTTTCCGCTTCCTGGGCTCTTTGCTTTTCGTCGAAGCCGTTAAAGCATCCATAAACATATCACTCTCTTGCAACACCATCGCTAAACAAAAAATTATAAATTACCATTAAGAATCTACATAAACTAAAGCGTCTTCTGTACTTATATCAATTTTTCAGAAAATCAGAATGGTTCCGTCATACAAGCAGGCATTATACTTTGCATTAAATGAATATCCAGTTTTTATTGACCAAATTACAATTAGAAGTTAAAATAATTAAACAATTATAATAGCAATTTAATTAAGTCAATAATTATAAACAAAGACGCTCCTGCAAAGAAAAAAATACAAATTAAAGATAAAAATGCGAATATATTGTATGAAATCTCGTACAAAGTCTTAATTGGAAAAGTACATTTGAAGGTACGTTGTACATTTTTTTTACAGTTCTTATATTAAATCATGAACTATACTTAAAATACTGAAATAATAATATCCGTTAATAGAAAATATCGCAAAACAATTCTGTAACTCTATATAAATTACTGATATTTATATTTTCTTAATAATAAAAATGTTACATTATATTCGTATAAGAATACTCCATTATATTATACTAAAAAGTATCTTTAAATTAAAATGTTATCATTATATAGTTATGTGGTTCTTATACTGTGCATGTGACTGTATATATGCCATGGCTTTAAAAATCCACTTGCTGCACTATTTTCAGAAACAGAATGACTCATGATAATTCTTTTATACTCAACAGTATTTAGAGTATAGGATTTCCTACAATAAATGCACACTCAAGCAAAATATTCCCAGGCCTATTAAGTCTTAGTTATTTAATTCACCGACGTATTATTTGTGGTGTACACAAAAAATATCTTTATTAAGAGGAATTGAAGATAACATTGTGGATTATTTAATTAATAAAGAAAAAACGTTCATAATATGTCACTTCGTTTATGAAAAAATATCTACTTTATACAAAATTGATAAAAAAGTAATAACTGTTCTAACATATATGTAAAGGATATCTGTTTGTCGATTTCTTAGTATTTTATTCGTCATCGATGTGCACATAAACGTCGATAAAGAGCAAAACTGTTTTTCTAACTAATTTTTATATTTGGCCAACACATGAAAGTACCGAGCCCTAAAAAGAATTATTTTAATAAACCTTTATTAACGAAGATCTTTTCATCGTATCATTTATAAACTTTCATATATATATATATATATATATTCATCATAAAATGAATGCAATACAGTTAACAAAGAAAAGCATAAATAAATAATTTTTATTAGAGAAAATAAATAATGATAATATCTTAGAATCCTTAAACTTTCATAAGTCCAATATATTTAATATAAATTAATTAAAGACTATAATATAGTTTACATATGTTACAAGATGTCCCTGAAAAGGACATGGACATAATTAGAACATAAACTACGTTAAAAAGATCTGCTTCAATTTGTTCAAATTAGGAATATTGAAGTTCATAAATCGTAAAGCTTTAACATCCGCAAAAATTTAGAACGTAAAATAAAAATTAATTAATGAAAAGGCAAATCTTCAACGTTTAACAATGCAATATTTAAACGCTTTTTAAAAAAAGATCAATTGTTCACGGTATAAACTTTAAATCTTTACATATTTAGTTTTTACTCAATTTTTTTCATAGGAATAATTAACCGCGTAGTTATAACATCAGTACTGCAGTAAATAATTAAATATTTTAGTATTGCTTTTGTTTTTGAACGTATCTCAACTGAAAGTAAATTTGTAAACAAGTTGTAATGTTTTTTAAGCAAGTGCTGTGTTCAAATGAGGAATGACCGAGTAAGAGATGATGTTTTGTGAAAGGTTAATACGTAACGGTTTACTAGGCAAGAGATAGGCCGTGACGCGGATGTATGTATAAACCATTGCAAAAACATCGACCCTTCCTTGAGGAGAGTAACGCGATTCATTACGCAATTTTACAAATTTATAGAAAATAATTAATGTAAAAAATGACTTATTTGCCTCTTTCAAATCAAGTTCGATATCCTCTTTTGTCAAATTTTAGTTGTTATTCAAAGCTTTACATTTTTATGCTCTATATAATTTCAACCAATAAATATTTCATACCTTCGATATCTCTTTTAAAAAAATTGTAGGAAAAGGATTATATTCGAACGGGTCTTGAAATTACTACCCTAAACATTTGTTGACTTTGTTTCATTACCAATACCTGCATTTTAAAAATAAGACCTGTATTTATCAGCACTATTTTTATTTAAATCTCTAAAGGGAATAAAAAGTTTGTAATTGCTGAAATGATAAGATTATGTGTTTGAGCAATAACCGTTGGCTTTTTTTTTAATATATAACTTGGTAACTTCAAGTCTTTGTGAAATGCTTATTTTGCTTGCTTCCTGCGATAAGAAAAGGAATTCACTATCTATTTAATAACAAAAGGAATAATAGAGGCTTGAAGAAAATTGCTGGTTATTGCCCTTTCTTATCCCAATCAAAAAATCCGCGACCGCTTCTTCACCATGTTCGACGTCATAGCCAGAATTACGAAGTGAAGAGGCCCGATGGTTCCTACGGGGACTTCTTGTACAAGGACGCCAACGCCATAATCTCTCCCTCTCATGTTTTGTCGAATATTCATTCTGAATCCGTAGTCCATTGCAATTCACCGAATGGGATCCTTTGAAGCCTTCCTTGTTGCACTTTTTATCTACCTTACAGCCATTCATACAAACATACGATACCCATTTTCTCTATCTTTCATCCTTATACTTTCTCTCGTCCTCTCATCGCATCCACTTCGTACTACTCTTCACATTTCACTCTCCAAGGGTACTCAGGATCTGTCATTCCCAAGCAAATTTCAATTCTCTCTAATCAATTAGGTAATTTGTGTCATGAATAGGCTGTGATAATAACCATGTACGAATCAATACTGAACTCTTGCTCTTCAGAGCATTCTAATTAAAAAATTTGTCCCTATTAATGATTACGTTTAAAATGGTGGGCTTTTAATTTAATTATAATCAGTATTAGAACATGGAAAAAACCCAATACCTTCGATAAAAAATCTCAATGGTAATAAATAAACTGAATAGCGTTCAAAAACTTCTCTAAGTTTAATTCGTTCATAGATTTTCCAAACCTTTTAATAATACACTTTTCCTTGAATAACACCATTTTAAACGTTCCACTGATTCTATAAAATTTTATTCAAATTTAATGCAAATTCTACCGAGAGGATGGAAATCTGGATGGGTCCGCAGTAAGAGCATTCGCTTTATCAAGCATTCAGAGTGAGCAAGATGTATAGCAGAAACCCAAGTTCAGTATTTCCAGATTTCTGATTAATTTATTGAAATGCTTAATAGGGTGTACATGTACAAGGGAAAAATATGGACAGATAAGTTTTTATAACCTTACCTAAGTAGATTAGGTACTATCCGTGATGAAAAAGTTTAGAGCATCAATCGAATGATAAACGGTATTCTATCACACACATTTCAAGAAACAGCAAAAACAAAATTAGACAAATTTTTTGACGTAATGTTCAATTTTCGCGTTTCTCGGTCAATCGATTCCATTGACGTCGAAGGAATCTCACGAACTTATTATTAGTCGTACGGCACTTTTAGTTATAATAGCTTTAGTAATATCAGCTTATAGTTTCAATAATAATATGTTTTAATGAATATTTTATCGAAGATTACCTGCTGAATCTTCTTACTATATGAAATAAATTGAAGTTGACTTGATCCTAATATTTCTTCTTTGTTCTTCTAACACAATGTTTTTATAGGTTGAAGTTCCATCTCCATGAAATCCAATAGGTTTTTCTTACATCTTGCGAAAAACTCTAATAATAATTTCTTTAAAAAAGTTTGGGGATTATGTTAAGGAATACAAAATATGATAAGCTCCTGAAAGAAATGTTATATTAATAGCATGTATAATTAAAAGTTTGTAATTGGAACCATAAATTTAGCACAAAACATAAGTATAAAATATAAATGCAAAGTACTGTGCCTGCCTGTATGTCTTCCGGAATGACCCACCTGAAAACTCAATATTTGCAAGGTTAGTAGTAAATTTTGTTTAATTGTAATGCCAATTTTCGTAGCAATATTATTTCTCGTTCAATTAGTCTTTGATGCTAGGGCTCTGACTAATATTATGTTTTCTTAAAATATATTAACTTTATAAATTCATGTATATATATATATATATATATATATATATATATATATGTAGTTGAAAAATAATGGAGATATATAAACGTATATATATATAAGCAATTTCCAGATAAATTATAAAAACATTTCTTTGTTGTTAAAAATAATTACAGATTAAAATAATCATCGAACGCGTAGATTTTGATCGTAAGGGCAATAAAACTGAAGTATTACTATTATAAATAATGATATTTCTAGATTTCAAGAGAAATAACAAATTTCTATTCTTTAACAGTAGATTAAAAATTAATATTGGCCAAAATGTAAATTCTAAAAGAGCTATCGAAACTCGGCATTACCCTAAGCAATTCTTATTATTACTTTACTAAAGATAAATTGCCGCATACCTTACAAGAGAAAAAAAATCGGAGTTAAAGGTAAATAGATTCGACATGAAAAGAGGAGCATTAAAGCGATGAAAGACTAATACTGAAAACAAGATAATAATAAGATACAGGGTAAAGAATTAAAGAAATATACTTACGTTTTGGCTTAGGTGGAATTAATTTGATGCCTCCTTTCTTCTCCTCAGTCGGCGTAATAGGCGAGTCCAAAGAGAGTCTAGCCCGTTTATCAGTGGGTTGTGCAGTATCTCTCAAAGGTGATGGTCTTTTCAGCGCTGGTAATTTCAAGGGGATTGATTTCTTCTCAGATGTTGCTGTTGGCTTCTTCGAATTTCTCGGCGGAGGAGGCTTTACCTCTTCTTCCAAACCCGTAGACCTGAACTTAGAATTAAATGTTTTAACAGTTTTTGGTCGCGAAGAGTCCTGATTATTTTTTCTATTCTCAATGGAGATGGAAATATTTTTCTTCTCGGGCAAGTTGTTAAGTTTCTTCGCATCCTTGTCCTTATTCTCCTTCAAATCCTGCGATTCCGTTGACGATTTCTTCTGATCGGTCTTCTCATCCTCAGACTTCTTTTTTGGGATTTTGCCGAGCTTTGAACTCAATGCTTGAGCTTGAACTTTCTCAAGAGTAGCCTTATCTTTTTCCGCTTGGTCCTTTTTCTGTTTCTCCTTCTCTTTCTCCCTTTCCTTATCTCTCTCGGATTTATTTTTGCCGCTGCTACCATGTTTCGAGGACGAGGAGTGCTTTTCTTTATCCTTGGAAGACTTGTCCTTGGAACTGGAGCTTTTCGAGCTCGTGGATGAACTGGAACGATGACTGCTAGATCGGTGACCGGAGCTACTGCTGCTACTACGATGCGAAGACGAGCTCGTGCCATGCTTAGAAGAACTTTTCGACGAAGATGAACTGTGATGGTGACTACTGCTCTTTTTATCTGAACTACTAATAGACTTCTTTTCATCCTTTTTACTAAAGTCCCGATTCTCTTTGTCACTAGACTTATTACTATCACTACTAACAATAGGCTTTACATCTTTATTATCTTTAGCTTTAACATTTATAACTTCAATATCATTGACATCATTAGAATTAAATATGATTGACTTCACTTCACTGGGCTCTTGGTCCAAGCATTCTTTCGTCGCATCATTCGTTAAGCTAACTTTATTATCACTAATCACTCTTTCACTAACAGTTTCTCGTGTGCTATCTCCTATCGCTAATTTTTCATCATTAATTGAAAGAGCGTCTTCGACCATGATATCGCCATTAATATCTACGCTTGTATTATTTGTATTAAGAACACTATTGATATTGGCAGGATCAGTCTCGACTTTTGCCAAGACCTGTTTGCCATCACGAATGGTAATGGTATATACAGGGACAGACTGCGAAGATGAAGATACAACAACGTAAGATTGCTTCTTCATAAGCTGCACCGATGACTGCTGCTGTTGCTGTAATTGAATCTGTTGAGGCTTGCCAATAAACTGCAATTGCACTGGTTGAAGTTGTACTTTCTCTGGTAAATGCTGCTGATCTTCGGAAATTTGTTGCACTTGGGAGGCAGGGACGCTTGATACTGCACTTTGTGTAAATTGCAAGTCCTGAACTTGGATAGTAGCATTTTCCAATGAGTCTGTGGATTGAAGACCACAACTTAATGAAAACTGTTGTGGCTGTTGAAGCGTCGATTGCACCAATAGACTTTGACCCATGTTTGCATTGTTTTGCAAGGGGACTGTCATAATTTGGGCTGGAACCGAATTAGGCGCAGCTTCTCCTTTAACTATCTTTAACCACTGCTCAACCAGACGACTTGCTAATACACGAACACCCTGGTGACTGCCCTCTTTTGACAAACCTTTTATCAATTTTGGACAATTGTTGCTTTTCAGTCTTTCAATGTCCACTGGACAAAGTAATAAAAGTTCTAAAAGCTCTTGGATTAGAGCCCAATTTTTTGCTAAAATACCATCAGTAAGCCACATATGAATGAGGTTCCATCCTCCAGCACCCATAAATCTACAATAAAGAAAAAGAGATAAGATAAACCAATATTAGACTTTCACGCTATTTAGTAATATTTTTTCAAAATAACAATGTTCCCTTATGTAATAATATTTGTGAAACTTATATCAGTGAGTATGGTCTATTAATTATAACCACCCTATGGTTCTAAGCCTCTGTTTTCTTAATTTTGCATGTTATAATATTTTTGACACAAGTAAAATAAAATTTGAATTGTGTGTTTCTACATGCATCACTATTAAAAGAAAAATAATAACTCAACATTTCTAAAGCAGAAAATTGAATATAATAATAATAACTTACTGACTAAGAAGCTCAGTGTTTGTAGTCTTAAGTATTTGAATATAAATGCATTTGGAGACCAGTTTCTTGGAAAACTTAGTCATAAGATTTGCCAATCTATGAACTTCTTCTTTACTTTTAATGCCACCAGTGGGACCCAGAAGAACACTGAGGCACTTGAGCAATGATAATGGATCTATCCGTGGCTATATTTATGAAAGGAATAAAAAATAAATATTATTGACATATATTTTATAAAAAATGCCTTTTCCTAGTTTATAAATTGGATGGAGACTAAATAAAATAATATATATGAAACAATTATAGCTTTTACTTAAAATGTAAGATTCATATCAGAAGCATGGTCTTGTAATACAAACCATCCATGGTTCAGAATCTCTTATTTATTCTTGCATGCAGTTTATGTATAAGAATACAATAGAAATATATTCTTGTGTACTTTTACATGCATTTTAATCTCTCCATACTTCATTATCGGATAAATAAAATAGAAAACAATTAAACTTCTTAGATTACAGTAGAATCAAAGAAAACATTCGAAATAATGTAGTTCTATTAAATGTTCAAATAATCAAAGTCATCTAATTTAGGGCAAAAAAAAGGAAACATTATATAAGCAGTATTCGCAAAACTATATATATAATGTTATATTGATTTGTGTGAGTACAATTAATTTAATATTATTTAATAAGTGCGAATGATGAGGGGCATCAAGATAACAAATCGACGAAAATAGGATATCGGGTCACAGCGCGGAAGGTTATTGATCTTGAAGACCCCTCGCCCTCCCCCTCCCCCTCCCTTCATTATTTCCATGAGCATACAATGCATCAGGGATACTGTGGCGCCATCTATCGCAATGAATTCTAACGAAAGAGATATTGCTCAAACGAAATGTCCATCAACCAGCCGAACAAATACTTCAAGTAGATGAGAAAAAAAAGAATCAAAACTCACCATCTTGTACAATCCTTGGTGACTTTAGCGTAATTTTGCCTTGTAGCGTATAATCATAGCAACAATCTGCAACGAAACACAAAAATCTGACTTTCCGTGCTAGGATTCACATAATGGTAATTGGGGTTTTATCGCAAGAAGCGTATTAGCGCCATTTTGTATAAGCTTCGTCACGAACGACCGAATACGCAAAGCGAAACACTCGACTGATCTTCAAAGTTCTCGTAAAATATTTTAGCGATTATGCTCAAATTGGCTCTAATAAAGCTCGGAAGTATTGGATTCACCAAAAAATTACGAATAGTTTATAACGTTTATGCTTCTCGCCTTCTTTCTTTTCCTCAAGTTATTACGTAGCTCCTGATCAGTCCATACGTGATCAGCTTACTACGTCACAGTTTACTCTAGCAGGCAAAAATGTTTTTCTGCCTACCGAATTAATTTGCTCTGTTTTAATAATGCTAATTGTCATTTCTTAATCAAAACTGACTGGGGCTACTAAATTCAAAAACGATACACGCTAGATATGGCAAAAATGCAAGTGTTAGGTACGAGAGTCCTTCAGCAAACGAGCCTCACTACAGAAGCGACTGCCGAGCCGCTTACTGCGCACAATTTCTGCGCACATCCCACCTTCGGAACTGTGTCACTGGCCAATCGGAGTGAAGGAGCGGCACGACATTTGACCAATAAACACCGTTATCTCTCGCCCTACCATACGTCACAATTTCCGCTTATTCTATTAATATACCGTGTAATTATGTAGCAAATGTAATCCAAAATACCAAATTTTCATTCCAATTTAAACGAAATTATCGTTAAGCACTGTCCAACACTGACTTGATCGAAAAATCAATTTAATCGTTACTTATATCAATACGGCATTCTCTTTTGGCTTTTACGAAAGTCCTGTTATTATCGAAATATCGATCGGATATAAATGTGGCAATAAATATTGTGCGAAATCATATCCGCTTCCCATTTAATGCCGTATTGTATGCGATTATTTTGTAATCTCTTCATAAAACGCCTTGATATGGTGTTTCGAGAGACAAGGAAGCCTTTTTGGAAACGCCCCAAGAAACTGATCGCGTCTATATATATTTTTGTACTTTCATATTATTTTTCTTTTCTTTTTGGTAATCGGTAAATCACTCACATTGAAATATTAAAAACTAAGTCCTTTTTATGGGAAATAAATATTCACAGCAGCGTATAAGAAATTGGACATTTTCTGTACGGAAAACGTGGCGTTATGGCAGCAAATGGGCTTCTCTTCGAACGCTATTAACGCCTGTCAGAAATCCGTGTAGATCTCGCCAATCTTCCATCTGCAAGCAGACATTTGTAACGATTTACTTCCATTTACCTCTTTGTCAACTTTTCTCGTATATCTTGCAGTTAAAACTCGAAGATTATTAAAACTTTTGATAGATAATAGCTCACCTAACCACGTAAGCAGCATCTGCTGCTCGTCGATCCGGAAATTCCTTTTTCCCCTTTCGTCTTCCTGTTTACCCTTGTGATGAGTCATAACACTTACCATTTTATTTCGAAAACTATATTTATCCTTCCTGGTAGTTTGTTATTGGATCAACTTACCACAAAAATTAAATTTTTTTATTAATATTATTAACCAATTTCATAAATTATAAATGCATTATACATTTAAGCAAATCAGCATTAGTGTAGTTTAGTATTTATTTTGATCCTTCGTAAGTTCAATAATTGAACGCTGCACAACTCTATTGTTTTGTTCGGACACTTCAGAGTTTGGCCGACACTGGACAACATAACATACGCAACACACGATTCTACACATTCTAATATACGGAATTGATTTTAGAACATACTTTTTAAAAAGTCCGTGGTTTTACAAAATTTTTTAAATAAAATTAAATTTATTAATTAAATTATTACTGTTAACTAAATAGTTAAAGCTTTTATGCCACTGTATTATGTAATTATTGTATCCATTGTTTGCGATAAGCTTTCAGGCCAGCATTGTCTTAGCATTTCATTAAAATAAATTTTTGATGGAAAATTAGTAACAAAACTTTTAAAGTATTCGATTCTTTTGTAGTAAGTTATAGGTTTAACATATTTTATGCACATTTTACAATATATCGTATTAAAAAGCTGTATATTCTCGTTTGAACCGTTCAAACAGTGAATTGCACACTGCAACTGTAAATCATTAAATAAATTTTGTAGTACCTATAATAATGTCATTTATCATAAAAAGTTTGCAATTTGCTGGAAGAGCAATTCGACATAATTCTTTTCAAAGAGTAAGACATAATAGTGATATCTGTTTAGTTTATTTTAAAAAATATAATAACATTATTTTACAATTTCAATAGGTTATATCCACACGTTTAATATCTATTTCTTCCGCATCTTTTGACGAAAATGTAGAAGCAGATAAAGATATACTAATTGATGCATCAAAAGACAGGAGAAATCCTGTTTCACCTGAAACAAGTATAAGATATTTAAAAAGTGATGGTAAGATAATCCTTAAAAATAACATTATATTATTATAAAATAAACTACAAATTGAAATAAAAATATATATAACAACAAATTATTTGTTCTTCCATAGCTTACAAAACAACTTATGGTTCAGATCCAGTATGGACTATGTATAGAAGAAATTTCAAAGGTGCATTTGCACCTAAAAAAACAAGAAAAACTTGCATTGTATGTATTGAGCTTTGATTTATTCTTTAACTATCAGCATAAGACGCTAAAGCAGAAAATATTGTATAATTTTCTAATTTAGTAATGCGTTTGTAATGTAATATTTTCATTTTTAGAGAGCAGGAATAATTGCAACTGGGAATCCATGCCCTATATGTAGGGATGAATATTTAATTTTAGATTATACAAACATTGATTTATTGAAACAGTTTATATCAGATATCAATGGTTCTGTTTTATGTTACTCGTGAGTTATTAACTTTTTTTTGCTAAAGGAATCTTTTTTATTTTGTCAATAATACTTTCTTCTATTATACAGAAAAACTGGTATTTGTCAAGCTCAACATAAAAAACTGTTGTTAGCTATCTACAAAGCTAAAGACTGTGGATACATTACTTTTGATCCTCCGGTTAGAGAGTACGATTACTCTGAATGGTATAATCCCGAGACAAAAGCTGATATTAAACAATAATTTTAGTATTCAATCTAATTGTTAAGTAAATCTTATCTATAAAGTATTAAATACTAATATGGAAGGAACAGAAATAGAATGTACATTTGCAGTAGTGGGGGGTGGAATAGCTGGAGTATCGTGCATTGAAGGTTTAGGAATTGTTGCACCAAAAGAAAGTGTTGTTCTAGTGACAACTAGCCCTTTGATCAAGCTAGTAACCAATATTATGCATTTAGGAAAAACCTTAATGCAATTTGATGTAGAGGAGAGGAATATAGATGCACTGGCCCAGGTGAACAAGTCTTCAAAAGTTTTACAAGATACTGTAATAAAAGTAAACAGTTATAAAAAATTAATAGAGACTGAAAGTGGAAAAATTATACATTATAAAAAGCTTTGTCTTTGTAATGGGGCTAGGCCAAAGCTTATTGAAGAGAATAATAAATTTGTAATTGGAATTCGTGATACTGAATCTGTAGTTCAATTTTCTAACAGAATCGCATCTGCCAGAAAAATTGTAGTTGTAGGAAATGGCGGTATTGCTACTGAAATTGTGCATGCTATTGAAGGGATTGAAATTGTTTGGGTTATTAAAGATAAACATATATCTGCGACGTTTGTAGATTCAGGAGCAGCTGAATTTTTCTTGGATAAATTAAATAATGTTAAGATATCAACTGACAATGTTAAACAACCATTCAAAAGAATAAGATATTCCTCAGTGGATTTAATGCAAAAGGGGGCCCAGCACTTGGTCCTGATTGGCATAATTCCTTAGATATCAAAGGAAACTATTTTAAGTCTAAGAAAATTCAATTTGAATATGAATGTGAAATAACAGATATATTCAATGAGAATGGTGAGAACACAGAAAGGTGGCCTGTATACGCTAAGTTAACGAATGGCAAGATTATTGGCTGCGACTTTATCGTTTCCGCTACTGGTGTAATACCTAATAGCAATATATTTGGTTTAGAAAATTTGCAAAAAGGAGAGGACACCGGTTTTTTAGTTAACTGGCAGTTGCAAACATCAGAAAAGGATATTTATGCTGCTGGCGACGTTTGTACTGCTGGCTGGCCTATAGCGGAGCAATGGTTTCAAATGAGACTTTGGACACAAGCACGTCAAATGGGTTGCTATGCAGCGAAATCCATGGCTCTTTCGTTAAATAATGAAGAATTTCTTCAGGATTTCTGCTTTGAGCTGTTCACTCATACGACTAAATTTTTCGGTTTCAAAGTTGTCTTACTTGGATTATACAATGCTCAAAAACTAGACAATGATTATGAAATTTTATTGAGGATGACAAAAGGCCAAGAATATATAAAGTTAGTATTAAAAGATGGAAAGATGCAAGGAGCCGTACTTATCGGAGATACGGATTTGGAAGAAATGTGTGAAAATTTGATTTTGAATCAGTTGGATTTAAGTATATATGGCGAAGATTTACTGAACCCAGATATTGATATCGAGGATTACTTCGATTAATTTTGTTTTCAAATAATGTAGTTGTGTTTACTCATTTTTATTTGATCATTGTTATAAAATATATTACATTAACATAAAAATTCAATACAAATTTATAAAAATATTATATCGTACTTTATTTAATACATCTCCTTATTGCCCTGCGCGCATTAGTTTCTTCACATTATAGGTTTTCATACTACAATTATAAAGTTAGAATTTTTAAGTATTTCAATATTATGCTCGAACACAGTCTTTTTATCTACTTCATATAAACTCTTCAATGTATGGCATTCATTGGCATGCATTTAGAATTGGTATTAAATTAAACATTAAAATTTCTTTGGCAAACACCGCAGTATGAATACTTAGAGTAAAATAAAAAAAAAAGTTATGAGAAATACGCGAGAACATAAGATGAGAGGTTTAAGAATTATAATAAAATAATTTAAAATGTACATTAGTCTGTACATATTTTTTATATTGCATGGCTAATAATTTATACTATTTAAACATAAATATATATTAGCAATACACTTTTAAAGGTTAATTTGTCAAAGTGCTAAATCGCATAGGCGCGTCTAGAATTATGAGAAATTATAGTTATTTTAAACATAAAATAAAAGATATCTCCAAATTAAAATTTACGTCAAGCTCATAACAAAATCACATGGACAAAATGAAATGATATTAATTAAAAAATTCAATTTAAAAATGCAAAAAAGTAAAATACTACTTTTTACTACCGTCATTTTTTTCAAGAAACTTTACTGTTTTTTGAACAACTCCATTTTGAATCCAAAGACTGTTTTGTCCATTACTAGAGGCTAAAATTTCAGAAGTATTAGATTTTTCAATGACGGTAGTATTTATACTAGGGTTAGAACTCGAACTCTCCTCATTACTTTCACTAATATTTTTACTATTCAAAGTACTCTTTAAATTCTTTATAAGAGCTTGAATTTCATTAACAGATTTTTGAATACTGTCATTAATTTCTTTATTCTCATTTTGCTGACACAGCTTCACCAAAGTTTTGGAAGCCAGTTCCATTTGAATAAGGCATGCATTGACATTTCCTTGAATTTTTGGTACAGCTGAGTCATCAAAAACTTGTTCTACGAATGAGCCGTCGATTCCCGATGTATCCAGAGAAAATTGAAATAAGCTTTCATTAAGGCTTCTCTTAACGGGTGTAATGTTGACAGAAATGCGGCTGTTGTTTAAAGAATCCTCAAACATCTCACTATCTTCATACGGCTCCCAATCACCATCGACGTCACGAAGCTCCTTTATCGAATCTTCTATATCATAATCTCGTAGTTTATGTACCCAATTGATAAATCGCATTGGTTCCCAGAAAATTTCCATCATACAGTCTCTATCGCGGACACGAATGCAAGGCTTTAACTTTTTGTCCACGACTATTTGCTGCTGATTAAATTCCTGGAAAACAAATTGTTAATTATTCCTGGTTCTGCTTAAATGCCATTCCTATACTTTTTTTGTATCTTTTAATAAAAAATAAGATGACAGATAATAAATTAAATTCGTCAAAAATGTATACTTTATCACGTACATATTTAAGACCAAATTCTCTACAACGTTCCGTGGCTTCTCTGACTAGCATTTGCATCTCGTGCAAACTGACTCCACCCGCATAAATAGAGTCTTTAGTAATATTTGTTTTAAGCGCGATTTCCACATCTGCGGTTTTCTCATTTAATATACTTTCAAGCTCTTGCAGAAAATTCGACTTGTACGGCGACAGTGTTATTTTAGTCTCTTCGAGTTGTATCTTTCTAATTTTATTGTTTGCTTTCAATTCCGTAGCTAGAAATTCTTTTTCCAGTTCAAGTTCCTGTTTTTTACGATTGATCTCTTCTAATGCTAGTTTTTGCTCCTCAAGAGTTGAACCCAGCATTTCGATTTTTCTTTCATAGATAGATTTTTGTGAGCCAAGCTGCATTTCGACCTCACGCTTTGCATTTTCTAATTCAATTATTGCTTTACGTTTTGATTCTTCCAGTTCACCCTTCAACCTGTAAGCAAAGACACGCGTTAAGCGACGAAAAAACGTATAAAAAAAGTATTATTTGAAATTTATAAGAAAATAAGTAAAGGTTCTATTATGTAACATACTTTTCTTCCTGTATTTTAAGAATTTCTTGATGAGCAAACTCAAAATCCATTGGCTTCGCAGTAACTTGAATACTCTCCGGATTATCGTAAGGATTTGAAACTTTAAAGTAATGATTGCCACCAATCACTAAACGATCTCCATGTTTTAACACAACCTTTCCCATAACAGCCTATTTGATAAAACATTAATGTCAACGTATGAAAATTTTCGTTAAAATTGTTACACAATATTGATTTACCTGTCCATTTACATAAGTATCTGCATTTGACTCTGGTGAAAGTATAAGTTGACCATTCTTGTTCTCGATAGTGCTATAAACAAAAAGATCGTCATAAAAAATACAGTCTATGAAATATTAATACATTTAAAATCGATTCACCCCCATATATTAGGTGTATAATGATCGATAAAATTAGTTGCAATACAATACATATTTGTTAGTAAAATACAAGATCATCTTGAATTAAGAAAATTATTTGAGCCTTGAAAATTTAAAAAAATTAGCAATGAAGGGAGAAGATAAATGTATAAATATATTTAAATTTTTAAGTTATACAGATGTACATTCAATTCCCATACAAAATAATTACAATAAATTGTAAAAATGTATGAATAATTACAGATTAAGATAAAGAGTGTTTCTTGAAAATCAAGTCGCTGATAACTTTTAAATTGGACAAGTTATTTTCCAGTTGTTTTTAAAGAAAATAAATTCAAAGTTGTCAAATATAAAGAAAAATGGGAACCTTTGCAAACTTGAAATTTATTTTCTTTAAAATATTAAATGTAATGACAACTAAACAAATTTCGATTTTTCATTTTAGACATAAGTGACGATCGGTTCCTATTATGTTCATTTTCGTGTTTCCAAAAAATAAAAAATGTCTATTTCTTCACGAAAGCAAAAAATTAATAGAAATCAAATACTTAAATTATTTCCTTTACTACACCAACCATTTCATTCTCAACCTATACAGGTATTCTAGATAACAGTTTTCAGACAAATTTGTATTTTAAAAAGTAGATAAAGTTTAAAGTGCGTTTTTGAAGTGATATTTACAAGTGAATCCGTATTAAAGTAAGAAGAGGAACTGCATAATATGAAGGGAGCTGATATAAACAAAATCTGGATAAATTAATTTAAAAAATGTTGTTAGTAAAAAAAGAGTAAATAGCTATGAATAAGCGTCGTAGGAATTACTGAAGCTTAAAAATTCAAGTGAGATAGAGTGGTAAGGTCAAAAATTATCGTCGGTAAGCTCGATACAAGAAGTCTCGTGATAAAAGAATGAATGATCGTTGCTATTAACAAGGCACATGGTTAAAGTTGTAGCAAAAAAAAAAATACTTTGGCTATCACTAACCAGTGTAGTGGTCTAACCAAAGGTCCATTCAGTACAATGTCCAGATGCTGACCAAAAGTTGCCGTTTCGATTTGGCTATTTTTTCCAACATGTACCAAGCCAGGGGGGATGAGATAAAAAAGAGTACCGGATAACATTGGATCAGCAGCGAGATTAATCAAGCAAGGCTGCTTTTTCATCTCGTTGACGTCAAGTTCAATCGCGATTCCACAACGTCGCAAATACTTTAACTCTGATTTTTTCTTTTCTTCGGTTTCCTCCAGCTTCTCCAGCCATGTTCTGAAACGATTTTTTGAACTATTAGTTTACATGTAAAACGTCTTAATTAATTAATAGAATTATTTTTTAAATCTTACTCTGAATGAAAACAATAATAATATTTTTCGTTCCCTCGAGAACTGAATTATATTATTATATTTAAGTCAAAAAAATTACTAATATATTAACAAAAGTAAATTATTAAAAATTGTTTTATAAGAGAAAATTCAATTTTATGACTGTATTCCTAACGGTGTGGTAAACTTGATCCACACGAAGATATTAAGTTTAATACAGCGTAGTTGAATCTGATACTTCCTCCTTAGGTAAGTACAAAGTTTTTTAATTAAAAAAAAAGGTACTGATAAGAATATTCCCGAAGTCCTTCATATAAGGACTGATTAAATGCTATCTCGAGAGGTTCGCATTTATTTTGATTTTTTGTCACCTCGAAAGTATAAAATTTTTCATTTACTTATCTCATTTCTTGTACGCCGAGCACTATATTTACATTAGAGTGCTCATCTACTCAAGAACAATTGAAGAGAAAATTGAATAAACCACCGAAGGTACTTATATATGAAAAAATGGGAATAGAGTCCAAGGATTTTCACAAGAAGTACCGCAACGTATAAAATAAACTATCACGTGTTGAGATTGTTAAATAAAATATTATTAGGTATAACAAGAAATTCCTAACGACTGATTGTCTTATTAAACAAATAAAAGGTGTGTGACAACAGTCGAATCGAATAAAGTAAAATGTTGATACGACCAAGTGTTTGAATTTCGATGGAGAGAAAAATGCAAGGAAAAACTTACCTCTGATTATGGACGAGCTGTTCTTCCGTCTTCTTCAACTGTTCTTTTAATTGATCGATTTCTTTTTGCTTTTCATCGAGCTCCTCGGTGGTTTGTACTGGCACTGGTTCCATGCAATTAACCAGCCGACGGGGATGCATGCCCAGTTGTCTTTCGTATCCATCGCGGACGCCTCGCAAACGGATTACTTCGGCTTTTAAATCGCTAATAAAGGTCATACTTATTAAACCATAATTAATTAATTTTTGTCTACAGTAACCAACAATGGGAATGCATCGTCCTATCAACCGGTTATACGCAAAATCCGATTCAATTCGGCCGTGCTTCACCATTTTCTTTTTATTATTCAATAAACAACGGATATAAGTAACTTCAACGATCGACAATTATACACGAAACTTTTTCCAAGCTTCTTGGAAAATTATTTAACAGAATGACTGGGACTTTAAAATCTCAATGTTTCGCCATTGTGCCTTACCGATCCTTTTGGATACTGGTAGATACATTTTTTTTCAACATATTTCACGCGCCAATTGAAAATAAAGACTTTTCTTCTGCTCCATTAGTGAAATAAGTTGAAATAAGACAAATGTATGTTTTCTTAATCTAACTTGTCAAGCCAGAACAGTGTTTTTTTTTTTTTTAAAAGAACCGATTTAACGAGTAAACCTGACCAAGTAGCAAACACGAAATTTGCAAAAGCTTTCAGTATTTTGTAGCCTTGGTTTACGTAAAAGATAAGTATTTTTGATACGTGTGCCCGTACGACCGCTTAAGATTTAAAAATTGTAGGAGGGTGAGGGAAGTGTAAGGAAATTTAAAAAAATATAAGAATTTCCTAAATTGGAAAAGCCATATTTTATAAAGTATATTAAAGGTCATATAATCTATGCTTGAAGCTATTTTTAATACCTCTGTCTCTCTCTCTCTCTCTCTCTCTCTACACACACAGTATTTAATTAAATAAATATACAAAATCACTTTATTCAAGAGTTTTCATCCTTTTAGCAGTCGTACAGTCAAGTATAAAAATACGCGTTTCTTATTTTGTGCCCAATAAACAAAATGGTAAGCTTTTATAAATCAGTGTATATGTAGCACTTAATTGGTTAGATTGGCTTGTAAGATCGTTATAGGTCTTGGGAGACTGATGGCCCAGTATCCATAATCCAAAAGATGAAAATAAAATTTTTGTAATATTAATGGGAGTCCATTGATATGAAACAATATGAGGTGGTTTGTTTAAAACGAAATATAAAATGATAATACAATAACCAAAAAAACTATGATTGAAATAAAATTGCACTAAGTGATGGGCAAATTGTGCAATTGTGGATTAAAATGAAAAAATTCTGACGGAGAGTAAGGAGCGACGAAGCTTGGCTAGTTTTATTACCTCCTGACTTACCGAATTAATTTCTCGTGTGGATCTTCGTTAATGCGAACACGATTTATAATCGCTCTAGCTTGGCAAGCGTATCTTAGGGTGGCCAAAGTTTCCTCGAGATGAATACTCGCTGGTGATATAGTTCCAAGCATGGCAGTTTTGGAATTACCCCCCAGACTTTCCTACAAAAAACGAAGAAAAATATATTTTTTAATCAATTTGAAAATTAAATATTGCTCTAATTAATTGAAAAACTCTACGAATAATTATACAAATAAAACAATAATGTATTTCTTAATACATAAACAAAAATATTGAAGGAATAAAGGAATTTAGTATATAGATTATACATATATTGTATTTGACGAGAATATACAAATGTTTTGTCTCTCATAAAATGAAGCTTCGTCATATTTTATGCACCCTGTTAAGTGATTGTGTAATAGGAATTATTTTGCGTGGTTAATCATGGAAGGAATATGGTATACTGGTCCCTTGGCAAATATTACTTTAGACTGTATTACGCCTGACGAGAATCGGTAAATCGTAAACATGCAAACTAAATGCATAAATACACAGATTTAGCGTTTTATCGAGATAAGAACATTAATGTCACATCGTAGGTATTTGGGTCCCCCACCATATGTCTCTCTTTTGTCTATTAAGATATGTACTGAAAGTGATAGCAGGGATACACATTACCCACGATCTGACACCACTAAATGAAACGCTTACATTGTAACGGAAATCATTTTTTGTCTCGTCTAAATTACGTAATTATGAAATATTTTCAGAAATTAGATAAATAAATCGAATGCACGTTAAACAAATATCATTAGCCTTTAATCAATGAATTTATATCGCGTAAATGGTTAACTCATTATTTTCATATTCCAAAAAGAAATAACTAATATGAACAAGAAAGAACATCTGCTTTGTATTAAAAGTTTCGTAAAGGGAAAACCCAAAAAATTATAATCAAGCACCATCCAATCGATCAATTTATTAGCTTCAAAAATATCATTTATAAATAAAATTTTCTTATAGAAATCGCGAATGAAACTTCTTATTCAAATCGAGACATATCAAATGATAGTATAAGAATAAGATAATTTTTACTTTGCCCCCTCCTTTCCTCACTCGATCGATCTCCCATTATCGCTGCAATGATTAATGATTCGAGTTTGAATGTCTCGTTGGATGAAAGATCGTATTTCTAGCTCAGTAAAGATTACGGACTTGGTTTTATCGCGGGACTTCACGAGGCGAATAATTAATAAAGTCTTCTTTTCAATAACGCTATCAGCCCGTTATCACGTTCTTCATTTATATCATTATAATTATCTGATTTTTACATCTTCTAACTCATAATTAGTCTTAAGCTCTTACTGACTGTTATATCAGGTAATTCTAAACTGAGTTTGGAAAGAAAATTCTTTTCTTTGTAATTCGATCAGAGATTCGTCTCTTCACGGTTTTTCCATCCTCTGGTCGCAATTCAAATCCTTTTTTTATCAGATTGTAATTGCTGCTCTGAATTAAGCATAATCGTTAATGTAATGTAAAAGTACATAAATGTTTAAGATTTTTAAATTTTCAAAGTAAAAATTTCTTTCATCAACACAGAGATAATTCTTAATAAGTTTCCTTCCTTATCTTGAAATATTTATTACGATAACTGGTAGAAATTTAATTGGCTTCTTTGTGAACAATTTAATCTGCAAGTGGTTTTGCGAAATATTCATGAAAAAAGTCCTTCTGCGAGTAAAAAAGACAGCTTCACTAGACTTTTGAGAATAAGACAATGAAGCTTTTAAAAATATATAACTAAAGGAATTCTAATTTATAGTAATAAGTATTGACTAGCGCAAAAAAAATATTATCGCTGCTGATAATACTTCAAAGTCTCCTTAATTATCTGTGCAAATACCGTAAATTTTAGAATTATTTTAATACTTTAATGGAAAAATTCAAATCTAGATTATAAGTAAATTTTTATAGGTGGAAAAATTAGTATAAGGAGTGACAATAGAGATCCAGTGGAAATAATTAAAAATACGAGACGATGGAAGGCTATAGGGATCATTATAACTAATTAAAATTGATTGATTAAAAAAAACATTGAGCACAATTAGCACGGATAAAAAATTATACTGCGTTGCTGTGTAAATTCCTCATGCGAATCTTATTGTTCAGAAAATTTTGTTTTTTTTTCCACGAGTTTATTATCAGCATTGTTTGTTCGTTCATCCATGTTAACCACAAAAAGGCAAAAAAACCTTGATGTATCCGTAAAAAGACAGATTTTTGTGCCAACATAAAAAATTATGACATAACATTTGAAACGAAATGTAAGCAGTGGATACGAAATAAAAATAAAGATTCCTCAGATGATTCTAATTGTTAACTTATGCCAGTGCAAAACTCGTCCTACGGTAAAAAATTCGATTTTAGCCTTTCACTTCGTTGTAAGAATAATATTTTTCATGTGGAAAAATCACCACTATAAACTATTAATAGAGACTAAAAGGATTGGCTAGAGTTCAAATTATTCAAATGACTCGACGACCACATTTCATTCATTACACATTTGCGCCGAATAAACATTGCGCTCAACTCTGCGTTGAAGGCGTTCAAGTTTCGACTTTTGCTACAAATTAGAATCAAGATAATCGAAATTAAATTTATTATTAATTTATCAATCAGTTTATTCCTAGGAAATAATTCTAAAGCAGGACAATGAAAAAACGATAATGGAGGAAAAACAACAATTGCTTTATTAGGTTTCTTACAAAAAGATAAATGAGTTATACAAAGAAAAAGAGCAGGTTGAAAGATTATTCTGATAGTTGTCGCTGGCACGAGAAAAGGAACAAGAAATTGTTATTTAGGGACGATATCGAATGCTAATGAGAAATATAAAGGATTCTATTTTGGGAGTAAAGAATGAGGAGAAAATAGGTGGAAGTCGAAATACCGGAGGAATGCAAAGATAGAGGATGCTGCGTTTAGTAAGCAGTCAATACAGGGGGATAGAGGGAAGTCGATGGAATGAACGAGATAGGATTGGGCAGGAAGGGGAATGAGAGTGTGGTGGGGGGAACGGAGCGTGAAGATAGCACCACATGTGCAACAACAGCAAGAGCAACAACAACGGTGAAGGGGAGTTTGGAGGTAAAATGGTGTGGAAGGGGAAGTACCTTCGCGTGTGCTGCGCTGTGCTGTGTTCTGCAACAACAACAGACAGACCCTGCGATAGTCGCAAAAGAGACGAGACGAGACGAGACGAGACGAGGAACGAAGGGGATCGAGACGTGTAGTGGTGCGCGCCAATGTGGCTCGCGCGCATTCACCGACACCAAACGAACGAACGAACGTTTACTGCACACGTTCGCCTTCGAGGCAGCTTTCCTCACTTTCAGCTCTCCGCCACTCGCGCTCGCCAGTTTCAGTTAGTTCCGCGCAGATTGCCGTGCAACCGTACCACACCACGAGCATACCGACCGACGCCCTAATTTCCCCACATTGTTTACATCCGCGCATTCCCCTCTAACCCTAAAACGACACTCCCACAAAACCACCTGGAGCTTGTACACCTCGTGGTAGGACTAATAAACGACGCGCAATTTCCAGTCGTCGAATGTCGCATAAATTCCTCAAACGGTCTCTCCGCTCCAGCCATTTTACAACTGGACTCTCTCTTCGTCGACAAGTACCTCTACGAAACTCCAACGTCTACACAATTACCAACAATCGAATTCACTATCGAACGCGCTACGCCAATTCTCTAACCTAGCAGAGTTCTCGAAACATCCTTGTATCAACTTCAGCATCATTTTATTATTGATCGCGATTGTCCTTTCTCGATGAGAAACCGGATTTCCTCGCTTGGAAAGAGATATCGGGCTTGAAAAGACGCTCGAGAAGTTGTGGAGAATCTTCAGCCGGAGAACAGCAGAGTTTTCGTTGTTCCGAGTAGAATAGAATTTGAACAAAATTCGCGCTACAACCGAAGATCGTTTTGCTGCATTTTCCCGCGCGATTCAAAGCGTTGACGTTCATTGATTGTCTTCGCGAAGCATCAATACTGACCTAACGCAAGCAATTGCAAGTTTACCTTATTTGAATCTATAAGAGATTTTGGAGACTTTGTAAATGAAATTCCCCCACTGACGAAGAATTTCTTTTCTACGCGTGAAAATGAATCAATAGAGAATTGTCTGTTTGAAGATCAATTTTACGAGAAGAGGTTAATTCTTCGGAAAAAGGGAAATGAGATCAACCGTGAATCACTGAAGAGTTGTAACTGGGATTTTTTGAGGAGATTGTTCACAGTTCCTGGTATTCGTGTACTTCCTAAAGGAAACTGACGAGCTGGGAGCTTCATTATTCACTGAGAAACCAACAGCATAAGGTTTTTTGATTGTTATACTTGGAAAGGAGCAAAGATGGATTTGGTATACATTCCCGAAGTGCTGACCGGTGGATCCTTTAGGAGCACACAATACAGGGACTACGAACAGCCCTGGAACAGGGACTATTTTAATTGTGGTACGTCTCACTTAATTAAATCCAATAAAATTCTTATAATTATTTATTAAAACTATCCAATGTGAAAATAGCAAGAACTAGACTTGATGTTATATTATCTAATCATAATATCAAAACTTTTTCGTGTGTCTCACAGTTTGCCATCATTCATTGATTTATGCGCGGCGCGAGCATAATAATAGAAAAATGATCATCAGAACGGTTTACGCTCTATGCAATAGCATGTTTACGTTACTCCGTGTCGTTTTTCAAAATAACCTATTTTCATGTACCTTCAAGAAACATTCAATACTTTTCTGCGACGGCTCTAATCGTTATTTATTATTCTAAAGTAGACTATAACCCCTCTCATTCTATTTGATATTCGATGTATTCTTCAGCCATAGGTCGTTCATCAATCGCATCGACAGCTTATCTTGCGAACCGATTCGATACAATAGTTAAAAATAATTTGAAATTCTAACTATACGAGATATGCCAGTAATCGCTGTCTAATCATTATTTATCATTGAAATTACTGTATAAAAATACGTCATTCTTTATCGCAACTAAAAAATATAATACTCCCCCCCCCTCTTTAAAATGCACTCCATAACTCTCATTATCGATAGCATTAGTAGTTTGTTGTTATCAAAAATTGATATTTACTTCTCGTCAGACAGGTTAAATTAATTTTACCTGCGTAGCAATCAAATGTCAAGCGTTTTGATAAATGCCAATAATTTTCGTTTATCACAATACTGTTGGAATTTATACATCTGCAGTATCTAATTATCAGAAAAGTACTTGAAATCTACGTTTTTTCTATAGACCACCTCAACCTATTTTGTGACAGTATATTTTCGTAAAGAATTTTTTCGAAAAAAATGTGATTTACGATTCGAGAAGCCTGCTTATTTCTATATATAACTACTTTTGAGAACTGTTTCAGAAGATAAAACAGTGATTAATCCAACGTAATATAATAATAGGTTTTCGAAGCGCACGAAGGATATACAAAAGAGGTCTGACACACAGTGAAATGAATGAAAGATAAAAATAACTTCATTATAAAAGTAATATTATAAATAAAGAATCTCTTCTATTGATGTTTCTAGCTGCAATTGGTAAAACAAATATATAATTTCAATTGGTTGGTGCTCTAAGTGTGTCAAGTATCGAACTCAGCTTTAACTTCTATGAATGTGAATCACACAGGCACAAATAAAATTCCTTTAGTAAAATATTGCTGAAAGTCAGAAGTCGAAAAAGAGAATTTAAGGTATTCTCGTATAAGGAGATTAGGAGCAAATAAGAATACATCTACTTTCAGAAAAAATCTATAAATAATTAGATTTTATTTATTCGGTTTTGTTAAAACTACTTCGTTTATAACATATATTTTAATCAATATTGTCGATCTAAAACCGCTACTGAAGTATTATCGTTTTTTTATAAAAATTGATTTGCTCCGCAGCTCTTCATATTTGTTTCGAAAGAACAATAATAAAAATAATAATAATAATAGAAATAATAGAGATATTAATCTTGATGCGTGCGCGAGGCTTGAAAACACGTGGCACGTGCTTCTCTTACTACACAATCAGCTATAGCTGTTCGCGCACTGTATTGCAAATCTATTTTAGGCTCTCGGCCTGCTTCCACTCCTTTGATCGCTTATGTGTCATACTCACATTCTCCCTTTCTTTCTATCCTACTCTAATCTCTTTGCTCGACGTTTATGACTCGTCTGGGCAAACCGCGAGAAGTCAAGTAGCTCGAACTCGCCTGTATAATCACTTTTCAGCAAAGTAACCAAGGAAATGCGTTACAAAGAAAGCAGTAGTATCGCAATTGAATATGCAAACTGATCATAAACGTCAAACTTGAAAATAAAACGAATCGAGAAAAATTACAAATTTGATCATTTCTTTACTCGAAACTTTATGACTTGTCTGGGCAAACCGCGACAAGTCAACTCGCGCGAACTCGCACTTATAATGACTTTTGCGCAAAGTAGCCATAGAGATACGTAACAAAGAAAGCAAAATAAGTATCTCGACTGAATATGCAAATTGCTCGCAAGCGTCAGACTTGAAAAAAAAAAAAAAAATACATTCAGAAATTACAATTTTTATCTCGGAATGTCAGATAAAATTATACACAGTCCAGAAAACAAGAGCCACTTGATTAGTCGATAAAAAAGAATTAAAGACACAGGATTCTTATCTTAAAAACTCTTTTCTCATGAAATTACCGTAAAATTGTTAAGGTAGGTAAAGACTAGTGCATGTCTGTAATAAGCGTCGTCGGAAATAACACGAAAGTTAGCAGTGTTTTATTTTTACCCCAGGCAAGGCATAGACTTATAAACAAGTCGCGTAAACAAGTGTGTTAACCTTTCATATTACTCAATATTATTTCTATTTCAATGTTTAACATATTACGGGATATTTAATTATATTCCCCCGTTAAAATTTATACTTTTTAAAGCAATTTTAACGAATGCGAAGGCAGTTGCAAAGATTGAATAAAATTATTAATGAAATATTTTGGGTGAAAAATAATAGTAGAGAATAATCCATTGTTCAAACGCAACCTACTTTCTTCATTCCGCGTTACTTTTGAAGCACGCTCTTGATAATATTCAATATTCACATTTGTACAAGTGGAAATACTTTAGCAATATTAACAAGTGTATGTTAAGAATAAATTAGAGCCGTATTAATTTGCGATATTTTTATTTCACGTGAAAGCAATTTATTTAAAAGTGAGAATAACTTGTAGTGAAAAAAAGGAAGGCTGATTCAAAAGTGGATTGTTCTCACAAGGTTTCTCGGTAGTCTTTCTGTGTACTTTCAGTAAAATACTGTAGTACATGCAGCAGTTCGAAAAGGAAAAGCAGCGATCATTCGTGAAGAAAATAAAATTTAAGAGAAGATTATTTAGAAGGTCCCCGATCCCTTTTACGAAATGACCTTTTGCGAAAGGTCGTTGGGAAGCACGAGTTGGGCTACGTGCTGGAAGACACGTTAGCCTGGTCAAAAAGCCATGGCTGTACGCTATTTACGTCTCTCTTGAGCCAGCCTCGTGTTTGAAACAGTTATTTAAGTGTTATATCTCTATTCTCCAAAATTGATTGAATTTTTATTTTAATTCATAAATCAACCAGTAATAATCTGATCTTCTCACTCCTTATATCACATACTGTATCAAATTATATAACTTAGCAACGGTTATATATATATATAAATATATATATATATATATATATATTAATAATCGTCATACACAAAAAAGCAATCATTGATAATTCAATAAGATGACGATAATACCGAATTTATTCGTTAGATCGAAAGTATCTTGATTTGAGTAACGGTAAATTTATTAATTTCAAATCATATTCCGTAATATCGTTGTTTTTTAAAATGTATTAAATAACTGATTATTTGTGATAAATATCAAGAAGGAATTAAAGTGCTGAAAGGAATGTCAACTCGATTAGAAATCGAGAATTGAAATAATCTTTTCCGTTCTCTCTTACTACGCAGCAGTTAATAATTAACATTGCACAGTGCACACCTGCGTTTCATGAAGTAATGCCTTCTACATATTAATTACGTGCAAAAAAGATTCTTCTTTTTCCATGACAATAAAATATGAGGAATTTCCAATATATCTTTATCTAAATGCTAGATAAGAATACTTTAAATCAACTTCCGTGTTTAATTTGTTCCATATTTGCAAGTACTTTATGGTTGTTTCTATTTACAAACAAATTAAGTGAAAAATTTATAATGAAATATGTATTAATTATTTATTGAATGACGAAAAGTTAATTATTCGCTATGGAATATGACGTTTATTACGAAACAAGAGTCGACACTATGTATACGAGACTACAGGAATAAATGCGCATTTCCCAGATAATTGTCTAATGGTAAGATTTACCGTATCTCAAGGACAGTCGATAAAGGTAGATCTTATTCGCGTATAAAAGTAAGTTAATAAATAAAAAAAAGGTATTGTTTGTATAAAATTGAATTTTTCTAATAACTAAAATAAATTATAAAAGTATCATAAGTCGGGAAAAATACTATCCTGCACAAAGTAAAAAAATAATTACGCTTTTGTATTACATATACAAAGAATTATATGTTTTTCTAGAAAAAATGTACCATTTTCAGAAATACGTACATAGGAAAAATTATAAGGGTAGTTAGTATTTAATGGTACTTATTATCATAATAGAGCAGCGATACTGTTATCTAAAAAAGGTTTAGTTTCCTCTATTTTATTTACAATAAAAACCATTTAGTAATTATTCAAAATAACATAATTATACCACTCGTAGTATTAACGATAAGTCTCTTTTTTTATTACAATTTTTTTATTCAGTTCGATCCAAATTTAAGGAAATTTACTGCTACCCTTGCAAGCAAAAATTTTTGCAAAATTTAGATGCTGATAAAATTGAAAAAACAAATAAGTATAGACTCAGTATTTTTTCCCATGCTTTAAGATTAAAAAAACGAGAAAAAAAATGGAAATAATTTTTTTTATTGGTTTTCTAAATATGTCGAGCTCGCGAAGGACATAATATAATCTACGGATATGCGTAATCGCGGTTCAATGGCACGTGAAGAAGTAACGCTGAAAAAATTATTATTAAGGATCTAACATAAACATATCGATTATTTATTTTATTATAAAAATTCATAAAACCGTGGACTTTAAATTGGTACTATTTTTCCTTAGAAAATCATATTGAAGATCATTTTTGTTTTCAGGAAAGTCACCCACGCAAACAATTCACGCCTCTCAGCAACAATTATATCAAAACCAGCAACAAAAAGCACAAATAAAGGAAAATTGCCATTTGTGTCGTGAGAGCAAACGAAGAAGCTTGGCTACGTATATAAGAAACAAATCAAGAAAAAATTCTTGCCAAGAAATTCACGAGGAAGAAGAGAGTGAAGCTTCTTGCACCGAAACGAGTCAGCGATCACAAAATAATAAATCTCAGTAACAAAATAATGCTTCCACCATATGCGACAGCTAATCCTTCAATAAGCTTGTCTACTAATTTTATTACGATTTCAAGCCGAAGAAACTATTGACTTCAAATGATATACTTAGCTAAAATGATAAATATCAAATTAATCAAGAGTTTTTTCCAATAATCATATTTCCTAAAATTAACGTTCATTCAATTTAAATAAGACTGTTTTGTACTTAAAAACATAGAACAAAAGTTTTTATCAAGCTTTGATAGATTACTAATAACTTTTGAATAATACAACGTACAATTACTACTCTAGAATTGACCGTATAAGACACAAAAATCAATAGATCCTTTGAAATAAATATTATAACATTTTTTTTCTTCAACGAACATAAATTTATTTTAAATAAGTGTAGCATGCAATAGCAATAAATATATGTTCGTTTAAGCAAAAAGACAGCGTAAAAATATTTAATTCGTGAGATTTATTCCAATTTTTACAATTTTGAGAGTAACTATATATTTTAAATTTCGTGTAATTTGGTAAGTTTAATTAGCAATTAATTATATAACTATATAATTGTATATAGTAAATATATAATTATTCAATAAAATCAAGGGAAAATCGAATATTCGTTTTATAAATCTCGCGTAATATTTTTAAAAGCATATTAAAGTTTGTTAAATTATTAAGTAAGCATTGAAATTTTATATCGACATAATATATTACATTTTTCTGCAATTATAATTTTTAACTGTATTGTTTATAGATATATTCTATTTTCCTCATAACCTTTTACACTAAAAGTATAATGTAATTTGTGACTTTCAGCAATAATACAATTATTTATAATCATTAACCCTTAGTAGGCGAGAGTGGCTAGTGTATAGTCGCTGTACACAAACTTGACGATTTTACATATATATATGTAAGGTGTAAATTCAATAGAAATATAGCTTTTCTCCAAAAGAAAAATTCGATTTCAATGGAAAAATCACATTCATCTAAAGGTTAATGAAATGATTACGAAAAGCTTAAATCATTAGATATTGTATGAATTATAACGGTTGTGGGATATTCCATAAGACTGATTATATATTATATGAAGCTAAAATTGCGATTGCTAATACAGCTTTAATTTATACGAATAAATTGCATTCATTATCTGAAACACAAAGAAAGCTTGTTCTTTTTTATAAACCAATTCAAAAACTTATACATATATAATTGATGATTTCTAATTCCTAATCTTAAAGTATAGTCTTATAAAAGTCAGTTCTATAAATAATAAACAAAATTTAATTATGAACTCCAACTTTCTATTCTATAGAATAAGTCAACATCTTACACCGAAAATACTTTAAGGTAGCTTGAGGATTTAATATAATGTCTAATAGGAGCTTTGTACAAGGGGGAGCTACAATTTATTTGGAAAAATCTTTTGGAATGTATTGACATTATTTATGCTAACATTATCTATGCAAAAAGAGCTAAATTCATCCTTCCTTGTAATGATCTACATTTTTATATTAGAATATGACGCAATTTCATAATTTATCCTATAAGGCTACAGGCTAAAAGTAATGTATATGACATTGTTTCTCCAATAATTTAACCACTGACTCTAAAATTTCTTTACAACTTTGAAGAATTTAAAGGTTTAAGAACATGTTCGTAAAATTGAACAAGATTTATATTTTTCCAAAAAAAAAAAAAAAATCGCTTAAGCGACCTTAATGAGATTTTTAATTTAAAAAATAAATATCTTTACATGACATATTTTTTAATTTTAATTCAGAATTTCTGCTTATCCTCGCGGTTGTTTTAATGATTGGTGGTCTTTCGTGTAAAATATAGAATCTCCTTGAAAAAAAATTATTCATTCTTAGTCCAATGATCGTTTTATTTCAAATTTAAATTTCACTCCAGATATTTTATCGAAATTGAATCGAACCTATGACTTTTGTAGTTTGGGGCCTGACTTTAACCGCACAGGCTGCTATCCGACAATATTCAATGAAATTTTAATAATTTCATGTATGCAAAAAACTGAAGATAAAATTCATATCAATGTGCCTAAAAATAATGAGAAGTTTGATCTCTTGTTTTCGAAATAAATGTTTTTTAGCAGCAAGGTATCAAAGAAGTTCATGGAAAAATGTGGAACAATCGAGGTGAATTGAGGTTTGTGATTGTGCGCATTGCACAGTGCACAGTGCACACCGTACGGCTAGTAAGGGTAAGGTTAGATCAGATCAAGTTAGTTTCTCAGTTAAAATTAGTGTCGTGTGCAATACTCGCGGTTTTATACGAGTTGCATAAAAACCGCTACGTGTGCACTGGCACAGCGAATCCTTGAAGATTTCAAACGCAAAAGAAGAGAAAGCAGAACCAGAGATAAATTACATCGAACGCAACTATAACAATAATTACATTTGAATAAATATTGTGGTAAATTTAACAAAATGGTGTGGAGTATTTTGAAGAGTAAACGCAATTTCGAGAAAAGTCAAAAAGGTAATAATTTCAGCTTTGTCTATTTTAAGTTACTGCCAGTGACAGTAGATATTAAAAAATAACATATTTTTAAATGTGAGAAATATTTTAATCAACATTTTTTATGAAAAGAAACAAGAAAGAAAAAAGTTTATCATTAATGATTAAAAATGTCATTTTGATTAAATTGAAGCTTTCATTTTTCTATTTTTAAACTTCAAATTTTATGACTAGCATTTTTACAACAAATGCTTTAATCAAATTAAACATATGTTTACATATTTCAGATAAAAATAAACAAGAGAAAAATTGTGGGAATAATAAATGTCAATGTGGTCCAGCTTGCACAAAATGTGGAGACAATTGTAAATGTTGCACAAAACATGTAAAGCTTCGTCCACCACTATTTACATATTTTACAGATACAATGCATTAAGTTTTGTTATTGAAATTTGCAATGATATAAAAATATTCAAATACTATATATAGCTTTTTTTTTTAATCATATACTTTACTGATGTAATTACTACTCTATTTGTAATTTGTTACAATGCAAAAACATCAATTATTAAAATGTTTTGTAAATTTTACCATTTTAAGTAATGATGTTTTTATAATATTCATATTGAGCTGCATATAATGAAAAATTTATACATTTTGTTTCCAATAAAAAATTAATGTAGAATATTATTTAAATATAAATGAAAATAAACTATTCCATTTTTAATGTTAAAGTCTTTTTGAATCTTCTACCTGCTTCTGACTATTTTTTCAATATGTAATTGTTTTAACACTTTCAGATTTTGATCAAAACAGACACTGATATAACTTGTTTCTGAGCTATCTTTTACTTAGCTACGACATCAGAGAGAAATTTTTTAATGATTTTTTATATTATATGGAAATATTTTAAAAAGACTTACCTTTAGTAGCCAAGTCAAAACAGACTCTCGGTAAGGCACAAATCCCCGTTTACGATTGTTGGTGCTTTCTGCAAGAGAAGCAATCACTTTTCCCAGGATAAGTAAGGACTTGTTGATAGACACTCCCTCCTAAAAACAATTAACTTTTATAAATTTTATGTTTACTATGAACTAAAGATATAATGGTATGTACTGCAGTACATACCTTTAGTCTATCTCCACTAGCACAAGTTTGACTTAATCTTTCACTGCCAGCTAGATCAACTAAATTGATTTTGCTTCTCCAACTCTGGTCGGTTGATTTACTTTTAGAAGTTGCATCCTTTCTTGCTCGAGTTAAGATAATGCTAAAGATACTGTGGGATCTTGAGCTCTTTTCATTCATACCAGTAGCAGCTGTAGCTCTTTGAGAATTCCCTACTTTCAGCCATGTCTGTGGAAATAAAAATGTTTAAAATCAATATAATAATAAGTTATACACAGTATAACTTACTTTTTTAGTAAAATACTTTAAAATAACATCAATTACCTGCAGATCTTTGTAGCTTTGAACACTGTGTTGACTCAAATCTACTATATAAGGCCCAAAAACAGGATGTTCCCTTACTTTCAAAGGGGCTCTTTTAACACCAACATTTGTGTTGGCTAATAGATCATGAATTTTTTCATTATAAATTTCAAAATAGCTTATTTCAACAGTACTCTCAACTAGCGGAGTATTAGAAATTTTTGTAAAAATTTCCTTACAAAATCTTGGGATAATACCAGCCTCTGTCTCATTTACCTCTAAATCTATTTGTGATGGTTCCAAGCCCATCATGCTGTAACTTTTCCCTGATCCTGTTTGACCATATGCAAACAGACACACATTATACCCTTCAAAAGCATTGGTAACTAAAGGTGATACCATAGTTTTAAAAACTGTTTCTTGAGTAGCATGATCAGTAGTGCTGTTATTTGCATATGAGGTAAAGCAATGGTCATATACAAAAGTATGTCTAACAGAGTCATATTCAACAGTTATGTTCTGTCCATCAACTTTTGTTACAGAAGTGATAGTTGGATCATTTAGTTCCCTGCAAAAACCAAATGAAATAAAATTGTTATTTCTAAGTAATTGTGATAATAATAAAAGATCATAATTTTGTTTTACCTACTTCAAATTTAAAGGTCTAATACGTATTCCAACTGTTAAATTACTACTTTCTTCATCATACATTGATGTCTCGTCACTAATTGTTTCCATGGCTTGACACTGTGGTGTTTCTACTTGGACCGCATTAAAGCAATCTGGTGTTGCTTGAGTTAAAGAATGATCACTGAAGTATCGTTTTAAAGGTGTCCTATTAAGAGGTAATAAACCCACTTTGAGATTTTGTACAGGTGTATAAGTTTTAATTGTTTTAGGAGTTGAAAAATTAATTGGTGTCTTATCTCCAGGTGCTCTAGCATTTCCACCTAATTTTACTGGAGTTTTAGTATTAATATTACTGTTACAGGCCACAGACTCTTGTTTTTGTAATTTATTAGTACATCTTGTTTTACTACTACTTGATACTGTCAATTTGCTTGTGGTAACTAAACGTTGTGTTATTTCATTTTTATTATTTGTCTTTTGTTTATTTGATTGCACATTTGTTAATTCATTCTTTTTCCTAACTTTACTTGAGGGTGTTCCATAAACAGCCCAGTGTCTCTCATTTCTATAATAAAAAAGCTTAAATTAATATTAGATTAAAATAATTTATCCTTTAAAATTAGTAAACGATTAAAAAAATTAAAACAATTAACAGAAAACACTTACGTTTTATCAGATGGTGTCATATTCTCTTTATTACATTTAGTGGGTGCACTTGAAAAAATAGCAGTACAAAATCCATGCTTTCCATGTGGAGAAGCATTATGAGACATCGTGGTACGAGCAATAATTTATAATTAAACAAAAAACAATTTTCTCTTAATAACCGTTAAACATAACCTTTCACGCTAGAGTAGTTAAAATAAATGCATGATCCTACAGACAATAAAATCGGAAAACAAGTAAACCTTAAAAATAGGAACAATAGCTTTTTTATGAAAACACTTTCAGCTTTTGTGTAGTGTTAACATAGGCTAAACCTAACTAGTAAATTGAATTTGTTTTTTTAAATACTAATATTAGTATACAACAGTATAAACAATCATTTGAATTTGACATCGCGGTTGATTTAGCTGTATTCACGCTTATTCGCATTCCAAATCGCAACGTTCGTAGAAATCCGCAGCTTGCTTCGCACTAGTGATGCCAATATTGTCTCGATATATCGAAATATCGATATTTTCATAACGATATTTCGATATTTTGTATCGCAAGTTTTGCTGTCGATATTGACTAGTATCGATATTAAAAGCTTCAATATCGAAATTCGATACACCGCGTTTCATGTTGAAATCATTTCTACCAAGTTTTTCTTTTAATAAAGGTAATTTGTATGATTTAACGTAAAGTAAAATTAATATTACTACATGAACTCTTTTATAATTTACGATATGAAAAATTATTCATTAATATTTCCAGATAATTAACTATTTTCTCCTAAAATCCTCTAAAATTCCTATACGGTTGCCGTGTCATTCATCAACAGTATGCATGTTTCCTCAATTTTACATTAATTTACTTTTTTCCCTTTTTTATATGTAAAATTGTATGTATTTTAATTCTTAACTAGTAAAAGTTTTTATTGCTTGTGCTAGTGCCACCAAAAAGCCAAGTGTGGAAATTCTTTGTAAAAACAAACTTAGGAGGAAAATGTAAGATTTGTCAGTCCGAGGTAAAAGGAAGTGGCAACACCACTAATTTAAAATTTCATTTGGAGAGGCTACACCCTGATGTGGAATTAACTGGTGATGTTAAGAGAAATGTAGTAGCATCAAAAAGAAAATCTATGGTATTAACAAATTTGTATTAGATTTTAATAAGTATGATATATTATACTAATATACACTAATAATATTTGTAAATTTCAGTACACATCAGATTTATTAAATGAAGATGGCACAGATGATGTACTTAGTAATACATCTGCTCATTCTCCAGCACACTCTACAACTTCCGTAGCATCTACTTCTTCATTTGCAGAAGAACCAACAGCTAAACAGCCCAGAATAGATGTAACTTTAGCTAAACAAAGCTCTATTCAAGGTAAATCAAATAATGATTTTATTTTTATATTCATTAATATTGTTGATAGTTTTTATAATACTATGATTCTATTAAAGATGGATCTAAAGCAGCAACAATAACAAATAAACTTTTGTTTATGATAGCAAAAGATAACATGCCTTTTAAAACTGTTGAGAAAGAGGGTTTCAAACTGTTTATGAAATCGATTATACCTTTATATAAAATTCCCTGTAGACAAACAATTATAAATTTAATGGAGGAAAAGTATGACTTATTATCTAACATAATTAAAACTGAACTATCACAAATCCACCACTTGTCATTAACAACGGATATTTGGACAGAGCCTTTAAATACCAAAAGTTATATAGGTTTAACCTGTCATCACGTGTCGAATAACCAACACAAATCAATTACAATAGGTGTTATGGAGCTAATTGAAAGGCATACATCCGAAAATATAGAAACCTGGCTTTTAAGTATGGTAAATGAATGGAAAATTAATAAAGAAAGTATATTAGTTGTTGTTTCAGACAGTGGAGCAAATATTAAAAGGGCAATCAAGAATGCATTTGGCAACAAAAAACATCTTCCATGTTTCGCTCACTCACTAAACTTAATACCATCTAAAGTAATAGAGTCTGCTGATGTAAATCCTATAATTAAAAAAGTTAAAGCCATTGTTACCCATTTTAAAAAATCAGTGTTTTCCGCTGATAAGTTAAGAGCCTGTTCAGATTTGAAGTTGCTTCAATCTGTAGAAACCCGCTGGAATTCAACTCATGACATGTTGCAAAGATTCGTTGAACTGTCAGATATAATTGGTGGAATTTTATTACAGAATCCAACTGCTCCGACAATGATCACTGCAGCAGAACTACAAATAATTAAAGAATTTGTTCACCTTTTGAAACCCTTTGTAGAAGCAACTAAGATAATATCAGGAGAATATTATCTAACAGCTAGTAAAGTAATTCCCGTAGTGAGCACACTAAGAGTTGCTTTATATGAATCAGAGCCAGAGACTGAAGAAGGTATTAAAATGAAAGAGTTGCTCTTAGAACAATTTGAGCAAAGATTTAACACGATAGAAAATGAGATTATTTTAACAACATGTACAATATTAGATCCTCGATTTAAATCTATACATGTCAAAAATGATCAGGCTTGCTCTATCGCTATCAGTGAAATTGCAAAGAATATTAATAAAAGAAATTTAGACCAAGAACCAGTCCAAAATAATGCATCTAATATTAATGTGAAAAATGATTTTTGGTCATACCATAATGATTTAATTAACAAACTTAAATCACAAGTAAGCCCTAATGAAGACGAGATACCAGATGAACTACGATATTACTTAGCCCAGCCTCCAATTGAGATGATTAGCTGTCCTATTACATTTTGGAAATCAAATAACACATCCCTAGCTGAAATAGGCAAAAAATATTTAGCTGTCATTGCCACCTCTGTTCCATGCGAGAGGATCTTCTCTAAGGCAGGCAGAATTATGACAGAATCAAGAAACCGTTTAACTGCAAATCATCTTCAACAATCATTATTTTTAGGTATGTATTAATACATATTAAAGTTTAAATGTAGCACAGAATTTCTATTACATGTAGCTTTTTTTATATAGGTTCATTATCTCGTGAAGACTGGAGACTTTAATCAATTTTTAGTAATAATTTAATACTGATGTTCTTAACAGGTTTTTAATAAAATTCAAATACAAAAAATTGTGTCAGTGAAGAAAATTTTAAACATGAATTCCATAAAATTAATATCTACTAATTACATGCAATAGTTAACATGGCAAGTAAATACTTATTCCGTACAAAGAGCGAGAATTATACATATATATTTGTGAAGTCGAAAAACATATACATTAATATAAGATTTGTCTAATGCTAATCTGTAAAACCGGTAAAACCTAATAAAGATAATAAGAGTTTAAACTAACCTAAAAATTAAATTATAAATACACTTAATACATATACATATATATACGATGATAAGATGTCTATGAATATCGATCAATATATCGAGTATCGATACATTTGGTTCTATACTTGACATGTATCGATAATAACTTATATGATACGTATCGATACGAAATATCGATACTTTTGGAAAATATTGGCATCACTAATATATACTATCATTAGAAACAGAAATTTTATTTTAACATTGCTCTTTATCGATAATAGCAAATTGTCATTTAGTTTTCTTTAACTGGTGCATAAACAACACTTATTTCATCCTTTTTTTAATATTACAAAGAACATCTTTGAATCGTTTGCAAATGGCTTTTTAATGGTATAAATTTGTGAATAAATAAACCTTTTCTCTGAGACTTTTGTTTAAAGGAATTACAAAAATATGGTCGATACTAATTACGTTATGAAAGTATTCAGCTTTTTCCGATAGATATTTACTGACTTGGATAGCGAATTAAGTGAGAAAGTGATTCTCGTTTATTAATGGGAAAATCAATGCTATACTGATGAGCATCTGGTTCAACAGTGAACTACCAGCATTTGCATATAGTAATGCTTATGTATAATTAGCACTATGATGTATTTTGTAATGAATAATTAGCAAACTGAAAATAAATATTTCATGGTGGGAAATTTATATGGTAGATTAGCTTAAAATGTTCTGTTAATTAGAAAATCAATCAACGTGAATACGGAATAAAAATGTGAAAATGGAGAAATGTAAGAAAAGTGAATCAGTGATTTTATCGTGTGAATTTCTGGAAAATGCTATGTATTCCGGTATACAGACCCTAATTGAACAGTGGCGCGTCATCGTAACGAAATTGCCGCTACGTGAAGACCATTTCGCTTCTTGTGTCTTCGTGCTAAAGTGCAAGAGGCGTGCACACAGTGTAAGTAGGCTTACTCGAACTCCTATTAAATTTATATGCGTTACGTTGAGTGCTCTTGCACACTACCGCTATCCTTCATATATCAATTATAACTTGTACATGTTTCGCAAGGTATCCACCAAAAGTATTCTATCAAATTAAACAAGTGGAGTTGCAGATTTATCATTTTCACCAGTCAATCCGTAGAAAGATACAGTTCTCTTCAGAATCAATTTGAAATTGCACTAATTAGTGATTAGTAATTAAATCTCAAATCTGTTTGTATGGGGTTTGAGAAACTCTGCACGTGTGAAAGAAGATGATAGCATTCCTGGTGAAAATTGAGCAGTAAAGCTATTTGTGGTTTTTTGATGAAAGGCTTCGTTTTCCAATGGGAAAAGTTTTACGCTTGCCAATCACGTAACAGTATTTTTACCATGAGTAGTTTTACCACAGAGTTTTTTTCATGAGGAGTATCATGGAATGCGGTCGTTTTGTTTCCAGCATCCGGTATTCTGCAGATTTTCATCATATGATTGCATTACGGTCGCCTATCACTTTTATTATAGTTTTATACTTGCGACCAATTTTAACCCAAGATCCACAGAGCTACATCAGTTTAGAGGGAAATTGCACGCAGGGGTAATCACTGCACTCTTATAATTAACTGTGCAGTGAGCAATATTTAACGAGAGTGGTCGAAATTATTGTGAAGTATATTTCAACCAGATCCCGCAGTGTAAACAGCAGGGGAGCAGAATGAAATTAACTTCACCGAGAGCTGGCCCACATTTTTTTCGTCCCTACTCGGCACATATTTTGCTTTACGACTTTTCCGAGCTTTTTCGTGACGACGGCACACATTCTGCCAACGTCACCGGAGCCGTGACCTTACCCCAGATACGACAAAGAGTCAAACAGACGCGAAACTGCACACAAGTCAGCATCTGGCATGACGCTAGGCGTAGATGGAAAAAACACGCGGAATATGAAGAGAGAAAGCGATAGAAAGAGAGAGAGAGAGAGAAGGAATTCTCTCAGCTGGTGCGCAGCTTGTAGTGGCGTTTTTGAGGTTTCGAGCAAGAATCAGCTGGCCTGGTTCAGCCTGAAACGCTGAGGAAAGGTTGAATGCTGAAAATGGAAAAAAGAAACTACCAAAGCACAATTAAACGGGCATAATGGTGCTCGAAAGATATATTGGAAAATAAGTAAGGGAAAAAAGTGTGCGAAAAACAGTCTTTAATAAGATAGATAACTGACGTAGAAACGACTGAATGAAAAACATGTAAATTATTCTTATCTATTTTCTTGTAGAAAGAAATGGCAAGCGGACAACACTGAAGAGATAATAAAACATGTTTAATTCTTTGAAAAACATTCTCATCAAGAAAATCACACCAAAACTACAAATATATTTCCAATGTATTATACATTTATAATCATTGCATGTATCTCTGCCTTGCGTAATTAATTAAAATTTGTAAATAGAAAATCTTGTAAATGGATTAATATAATTTAATTGTAAAGAAGCGACTGATTGTTTAATAAGATATCTATAATGATATTTTTGAAGAGCCATGTATACGCAGGGTTAGACAGATAGTTGGTACCGAGAGGCGGAAGTCCCCGCTTCCTGCCTCGTAGTGGGGTCTAAGCGTATGATTGTCCTAGGAGAGAGAGAGAGAGAGAGAACAAAGAGCTACTGAGCGAAAAAAGAGAACAACGCAGCTCAAATTGCTTCTCTGTCACTCTTAGTATCCTCTCTTTTTGAAACCCAGATTGATAAAATTTATTGTCTAGAGAGAAGCTAACGGAAGTGAGCGAGAGGCAGCAATCAGTCATTGAATTTTATCAATCTGCGTTTCAAAAATAGAGACTACTGCGAGTAACAGAGAAGAATCGCGCGCGAGTAGCTCGCTCTCTCCTTTATTTCTCTCTATCTCTCTCCCTCCGAAGCCAATTTCGCGCTTATCCCCTACTACGAGGCTCGGAGTGGGGGGAGTCTCCGCCTCTCGATACGAATTATCCGACGAACCCTGTATATTTTCCACAGGACAATGAAAAAAAGTTGAACTCTCTGACCTACAATTAGAAAGAGAAAATCTTATAAAAAAGATGAATAAAGCGAGAGGAAAATGTTCTAAAAATGTGAATGTCAATCTTTTTGTTCGGATATTCACTTGTTTCTCGAGTACAGAAGGCTCTTTAAAACGTGGTGAGATTCGGTAAACGATGTAGGCGTTAACTGCCGTTGGCAATATCTGAAGAGCGTGCCGTTTCTCAAATAGTGTAGCGAGCGAGGGAAGCGAGTGTGGCCCTCTGTGGCTCGTGCCATGTTGGGTGCTTCTTCTTTCTTCGGCACATTTCGAACAATGGGGCCAGCACTTGATTGTTAGCGACACCTCTCGCGATGGATTTCTTCAAGCAAGGCCATTCCCTGTTAAAAAGCTGCTGTGCAGTCATGCGCGAGGAGGGTTTGTACAGGTTTTTTACAAATGGTTCTCGATCTTCATAAAGTTAATGCGTTAGCATTATTCACTCTGCTGCATGGTTGCTTGGAAAAATGCTCTCAAAAATCGATGCTTTCCGGGGAGTATTCTTTTTTGGGCTCGTACGTCGATCGGGCCCTGGAGCGAAATCATTCGAGTGAAAATGTGCCGAGTAAAGAGTAATTGGACTGGATAATGTCGGAGAGTTTCTCTTGCAGCTTATGAATGGAATAGTCGAGCAAGGTTAGAGCGTCTAATAGACGACGAGTATTAAAGTGTATCGACTTCGTATGCAGCTGGTGGAGACCCGACGGGCTACTCGTAAATAAATAACTAGCTAGCTTGTCACTTGCACGAGCAATCGCTCGCTCGCTTCTTTCTATCTTGGTGCACCGAATGGCCCTTGAAGGTACACTCGCATACTCCAACGAGTCTACATCTCTCACTTGGCTGCCTGCTGTGCGACCAAAATTTCATATCGACTAATTCTCTGGCTTATGAATGTCATCGTTGCTATCGTTCTACAAATTACTATATATATATATATATATGTATATAGTACAGCTTTTGTTTTGCAACTGTATCTTGCAGAGGAAGGTAATGTTTTATCCGAACGAATCACGGTAAATCTCTGCACATTTGCCTCCAAATTCTGTTGACGTTAAAATCACTCGGAGCCACGAAATGTAAGCAACCTATCAAACCTACGCTCCAGATAATGCTGCAACTTCCTTCGCACGACTTATTGATAACAAATGAAACCAATTAAACAACTTTTCACGTCTGACCCAGTTCCTACTTCGTGCCAAATGTTAGTCCGAATATCCAATTAGTGTATTTTACGCCTGACGCATTCAACCTCCACTTTTATTCTACACTACGAGCATCGACAAAACCTTTCATCGATAATTGACAAACGATTAATTCAATTAATGCATCCAGGACTTTATTCCTTTTTCTTGAATTTTTGTCATTATATTATTATTGATATTTTTATTAGCGGAGAAAAATCCTGCTATTTATTCCAATTCCTCATCGCTCCATTCATTTTCTTATTGGATAAAGTAGATGAGCCGGTGCTTTTGCGAGGGAGCTTTACACTTATCTGAGAATATGAGACCTACTCGGAAATCTGAAGCAAGCACCTACCGTGGCTTGCAGGTATATATATATATATATATATAATATTGTAAGTGGAATCGTGGGATGTCAACATAAAATATTATAGTACACGTAAATAACGTTTCGACATAAGCCTATTTAAAACAAGCCATAATACTTTATTGCACGACCTTTTACCTTTTATCTGTTTTCTAATATTTCTAGTTGAATTCCTTTTATGCAAATGCTCCCTTCTACCTAATCAATAATGATATCCCGACCATGATTTTTAATATACATATATACTCTTTAAAATTTTCTCATCATTTCATTTCTTTTCGCGTATCTCGAAGGAAATACATGCAGCAGCAAGCTACAACTGGGACAAATTTAATATTACTCTACATAAAATTTACTTTTATGCAATACCTATGTCCGATTTTATATTAGACTTTTATATCTCTTCTGCTGTCATATGTATATTATATGTACTAGAATCAAAATCAATAGAACAGATTCGGTTGTAGCCAAGTAAGTGGTGTCTACGTCTCTAAATTCTAATAATGCTCGATTAAAAGTTTCTTTTCTTCGTACAACTTTTTGCACGAATCTTGCGCAGCTTCCACGTAAAAATATCCATCAGCTAAAGCGATAAATAGACTTGGCGTCGGATAATCGATTCGGCAATAGGATTATCCATATGATTGGATTTTCTGCACATCGCCCATCGAAAATGCGGAATGATACAAACAAGCGAGCACCCGGTGTGCTCTTTGGAAATTATTTTTTTTATTGCAAAGGAAAAATATAGCGTCGTCCTTATAACTATCGGGTTATCGTCGCAATGTTCTTAGGAAACTGCGCACGGGTAAGCATATTTTTATCGGAGAATGGAGGTGCGATAATCCTGTCCAAGAATTCAAAGACCCCCGCACCGTTCTTCTCATAGCTGATGTATCTTTCATGAACGCCGCTGCCTTTGCGAGAATAATGTCTTTCCGCATATTCGGCAACTTCGTGCTATGGATACGACCGATAGTTTTATACCGGATGCAACCACGAACATGCGAGGCTTGAAAATGAATCGGCCGCTGAAAATTTATCACATCCGCGCCAAGTTTGCCCCAGTTGTCCGGAATCTGCTCTAATTTTTCGACAACCACTTTATGTATTCCTTATCCGATTTCAGGCAAAAATAATAAAAAGAAAACAGCTCCCGATATGATCCTTCAATTTTTATTTCAACTTTTCCTTAAACTTTAACAAAAAAACACTATACCTTTTTATTACAGTTATTAATGTAACATTGGGGTTTTCTCGAAGTACTGACATTAAAATTTGTCTTTCAGCCATGAACCATTCCAAATATAAAATAATTATTACTCTGATATATTTCATAACGAATATGTAACGATCGGTGTTAATTTTTTAATATGTTATTTAGTTTTTGTTGGAAGAATGAAGGAAGAGAAAGAAAGTAAGTGTATTAGGCGTATCGAGATTATATAGTTGTTAAGCATATAAATATGTATATTGGAGGAAGTATTTGGTACCTGTCCTATGTACTTACTTAGCATACTGCAGCCGAGATACAACGCTTTCTCATTGTACGTAGTATGGGCACGGTCCTTGCGTGTTTACTATGTGCACTCGTGTGAAAATGGAAGTAGTCTACAAGGGTAAGGGTTATTGCTGGGGGTGATTTTCTAGTGGAAAAAGGCGTAGACGCACCATTGCATCTCGAGATGAATGGATCTGTGATGAAGGGGGCTGGGGGGGGGGGGGTGCAAAAATAAGAGAGAGAGAAAGATATCGGATGGTACCAAATGACTGAGACATGCAAGAGTAAAAGAAGAAACTTTTTGAAGAATAAAATGAAACGAAGTGAAATTGAATGGAGACATATTGAAGGAATAGACGAGGAAAGAAAGTTAAAGGTATGCGACTCACCAATGCCTGGGCGGCGCTCTGGTGCTGCAAGCAAGAAACATCAAATTACAATCACAATAACGACAATCAGTTAATTTTTTTGTTCTTTTTCTTTCTTTTCTTACTATACTTAAAGATACGTTAGCACAAAAAACACTCATACATTTATACGATAATGCGCTGGTTACGAAAGGACACACACACACACACACACAGACGTCAACTAATAAAACAGACACTCGATCGCTTTACTAACACAAGAATTCAACAATTTATGTATATAAAGTACGGTGAAATATTTGGAAATATCCAATTGCAATTGATGGAGCATGTATGTGGATGTACTCGAATTAATAGATTTAGAGCAAATTAATGATAACGCTCTTTAACTATAAACAACGTTTTTAGTTATTTGCATGCTTATAGTATTTGAAATTTGTTGATAGTTAACTCACGCGAATCTTACCATGCATTTGCTGAAATCTTGTCGTTTGATGCAAAGAAAACCTGGCTGCATGAACAGTACAGGATTTTATTAGAGAGAACTATAGTGATATATCAGACGAGTGAGTGATTATGGCTAAAATGAAATCTTTTTACAGAGCTTTGTTGCAGCACATCGCTCATTAGTTGAATTATTAAAAGGTTCGGAAAGAAGAATAAAAATTGGAAAATACTCGTTAAGCGATCGTTTGTCTATTTTTCATGTCAACAGTAATATATTGTGTCTTTGAAGTTGCAAGGCTTATCTTGTCGAGTGGTTGAATGAAATATAAACTCTTGCAAAACCATTAGATTCTGTTCATAGTAAAGTAGTGATTAGCTACACACACATAGTGTCCAGTCATACAACCGCACAGAGTTAAACTATTCAGCACATAAGTTGAAGCATTTAAATATTATCAGTATACATGTCCGTGAACATAATTTCCGGCGGTGTAGCGTTTATTGCGTATCTTGCACGACCTGCTTTTATTTACTTGCTTTCACGCAAACATCTGGCCCTATTCTTGCATGTCTGACCAACACTATTTACTAGCATCCTAGCTTTCTTACGTGAGCAAGTGTCTGCCGTAAAGCTCGCGCACGGAATGCGCTTAAACTCTCTTCGTGAATTATTTATATTTTTAGAAAATGCCCATTTATTTTAACGCTATAAATTATAACAGCTGGCGCGTTGTTAAACTCAAATCAAAGAGGAAGCTCTACGCGTCATTCAGTTGTAAATTTACATTATACTTTCTATGAGTTTTGAATAAATTGAAAACCTTACTATTGTTGGATGTCAAAAGTGATGAATAAACTTGAATGGGACCCCGAGATATAGTATAGAACACGTAGAATAAAGACGGGTTTAATTAAAGAAAAAACAATAGAAGCCCAGAATTTTACGGAAGCTTTGAAATTTTTATTTTCTACAAAACGAATACGACTCGACTAATAATATATCACCGCTTCGTAAGAAATGTCGTAGAATATTATATATTTTCCGACTTTATGCTAAACTACATCATATATTTTTCAATTGTTACAACTATGCAACTATCTATATACACACAAGATAATTTTTATTAACGCAAAGATGTAAAAATATATAAGCAATTTAAGGTTCTAATCATTTTCTCTTGATAAAATTTACAAAAAACGATCGAATGCAAATGTTTCTATTTGTCTTGCAATAATCACTTGTTTGCACTAAACGAAACTGCCATGGATTTATAGAACAAATAGTTTAAAAAATTCATAATCTCTTTAATAAACGTCAGTTCAGTATTCATACGCTTGCTGTGTCTATTTGTCTTTCAAAGTCTTTTCACAAAGTACTTTGCGGAACATTTGAATAGGATCGAAAATATTTCTCGTGCCTTTTCTCTAATTTAATTTTGGACAGAGCGAGATTACTATTATACTATATCTGATCCCTCGCACACGTATATAAATACTCTAAATTGGGAGTCTCTGGATGGACCGGACGGGGCTTTGGCGTTGCTGAAAGGTTTTGGCGGAGCAGATATGAGTCTCCGCCGACCGTGACAGATTGCGCGGCCTCAAAGAAGAGATACGCGTGGTCGCGATCGGTGCACGAGGACTACCGGACTACGGTGACGAGCACCAGGCATGCACTCAAGGCGCAAAAAGCCTTTCCCCCAGAGACATAAAAAAAGACTATTCATGAGGCTCATAAACATGAAAATAATACAAACGGATGCGCCATCTTGGTCCACTTTATAACGGAGGGCGGTGACAGAGTAGGCGCTTTTTACGAAGCTAATTTCATCATGATAAACATCAGGCTGCACGAGTAAAAAAGCAAATTGCCTGTCTACAACGAAAGTCTTGAGAACCATCTGGACGTTATTAGTCGCGAAGGGAATAATTAATCAAACCGACGTGATACGCAGCAAACGGATCTCCAAAGATTTAACCCCCCCCCCCCCCCCCCCAGCTATATATACGTATAGCATCAATTCGTCCTAGTCTCCGCCAAAGGACAACCCAATTCATTCATCCTTCAAGCACGCCCACGACGCAAACATGAAAAAGAGATGAGACCTTTCGAGCAGAATCTTGTCCGAGTCTTTGGTTCACTCGATATATTCGCGTCGTCGTTCATCGGTATAAAATACAGGATACGACCGAGAATGATCGACTTCTCTCTTAAGTAACGTGGATAAAATAGGTTTGACAGCGATCAAGATTTTTCTTCGTCTTTACCGAGCCCGCGATTGTCGTATTTGGATCAATCAAGATTTACCTTCCTCGCGTGATTACGAAGTTCTACAAGCACTTTTATGTAACAAAAGTAGCGTGACATTGGAGACTATATCCATTATGATTCGGTCTTTCATTAACTGACTTAAGATTAAACAGCACAGAGCGTTGGTTAAAAATAGAATTTTAGACTCTCGCTTGAAATCTTGTCTACTGTTCGGACCTTCCGTGGATGTGTGTGTGTGTATATATATGTATAAGCGAAAGCCGTACGATTCATCTTGGCGGCATATTGCAGAGTTTCGGAAGACCAGCGCGGATAGTTTTGAGACCAGTAATGAAACCGCGGTAATATTTTGTCGAGTTCAAGACTGACACGGTGAGTCGATTGCTCGCGCGAATTATTACTTCGTTTAATTCGTCCCGTTTTGCAAGGAGACCGTACAGGAGTAACATCCTGTGCTTTAATTTACTTTTATTGCTGTATATATGGGTGTGATGTTAATTCGTGTTAAATCATGGGTTAGGGAATTTATCTAGATAGTCGCAGGTAAATGTTGAAAATTTATTAGGGAGGAATATGATCATTCTTTTTAATTCGAAACATTATTTTAGGGATTGTTCGCACGTTCAATGTTAACTTGGAGTTTGTGTAGAATGCCAGAAATTAAAGATTTTTTTAAGTAGAGGTTTAACCTTTTAAAGAACGTTTAAACATTAATTTGTATACAAGTTTTATTTCTTAGAGGATTTACTTCTTCTGACGCGAATCGATCATTGCACACCCGGTATAGTTTTAACCTGACGCAAACTCCAGGTATAGCAATCCGAAAGCGTGGATTTAATTTTCAAAATGAAATATACCTTATTAAAACGTAATTATCACGACCAATCCATTTTCAGAATTCGAATTTCATATTTAATAGCATCTTATCAAAGCTGAGTACACTTGTAAGGTCTGAAAACTTTGCGTATTCATTTAAAAACTTTCATTATAGTATAGCAGTTAAAATGTTCCGTAAAATCCGACTAATAAGAGTAAGTAAAAACTGTAGTGCTAGAATTAAACCACTTTAAGAATTTCTTTTCTCATTTTTCTCAACAAACGTATTAAACTGAAATTTTGCATGCTATCTGTCGACTGACAAACTTTACCAGGGAGTAGAGTTAAAAAATCTGGGAAGGGCATTAATCTTACGCAATCAGAACTTTCTTTCAGCAATTTAGAATGTACGTGCTTATCATATCTCGGCATAGAAATTTACCTAACCCGAAGCTTTGCCTTTTATTGAAACTGACAGCTGCAGTATGATTAAAAAAAAAAGAGCTCACCACACTTGTGCGAAATTGAAATATGTGATATGTTTTCTTAAAGTTAGTAAAATATGACCTGGTTTCTCCTCAGCGTATAGGCCACGAAACGAATGAGAAAAATATTTTCACGATTCCCGATAGAGAGTCTCGTTAAACTCGTAAACTAGCACGCGTATGATAATTTCCATTTGGCAAGCAAATATCACGTATCATTTAATTACACAGCTTTGGGTTTAATATATTGGAAAATATTACAAATTGAGAGTGAAATTCGGAGATATCGTTATAAGCAGCAGAGGCTGTCTATATTCGATTATCAAATTATCGTGAATCTCTGTAAATCTGAAACAATATATATATAGCACACTATATTCGTATCTCTTTGTCGAATTCCGCAAATTGTAGATCGATGCCACGACACAGTACTATATATATACTATAACGAGCTTCATAACCGGCATAGCGGAACGTGGCTGCATATTACGGTTCAGTTGAGTTTAATTCACAGCTGACAAGCCGAGCTCTCCTCGCGCGATTTCCATATTTCCAAGTAGGCAAGTATACCCATGCGTTCACGTAGCCCTGTTTCTCTCGGGAAGAAAAGATATAACGTCGGGACGCAACATAGTCGTTCGCTACCCACTTGGAAAACAGAAATTATAACGATTGTTCTCCTATGCTCGATTCACACGATATATTGTATATATGTGCACGCTGCGTTAACATGTGTGATGCTCGCGTTATAAAAGCTTGCAGCTACGTACACTATAAAGCTGCAAAATGTAGATTCAATGCCAAAGTTAGCTTCGGCGAATCGATTCGACAGGAAAGAACCATTGCGCACCGCATTGCTGTAAATTTTGGGAGCAAAATTTCTCTCTTTCGCTTGTTCGGTGAAAAGCAAATCTCAATTGATCGACGCGAGCTGACACGAGATTTCAAGATTCTCTTATCAGAGTAATTTACTATTAGGGATCTTATTCGAGATTGTATATGTATTATGATGGTTTACGTAATTATTTTATTATATATATATATATATATATATATATAGCTACTTGACTGTATTGTAGTTTGTAGAATACTGTTTCTATATCGTATACGAATATATTAAACACACTCCATGGCTATTAATATTTAAAATTTAAATTTATACTCGTTACAGTTTAAAAATTATAAATGTATAACTGGATGCTGCTAGTGTAAGCTTATATAATCAATATTTCCATAGTGGTATATCTGTCTTTCATAATGTACATGTTATTTATAATATTAAAGTGTTCTATAAAATGCCTCTTTTGGGTCGATTCAATAAATTTCTAAAGGCAACATTTGTGGGAGTGCTGTATCAGAGATTACACGCTTATGAGGAAAAACGAACAAAGAGATATTAGATGCTGGAAAAAAGGTAGGTTAGTAACAGGTTGAATGTAGCTGTTTAATTTTTTACGTTTACAAACATCACGAATGTCACGAATTTCTGAGCAAAACAAGTACTTCTTGGACAAGACGCGTTAATTGTTATATTAGGATTTATCTAGGAAGGATTCTGGAATTTTTAAACGTTCAACAAATGTGTTACATCGCTGGACAAAATATAAATAAATTTTCATAATGCGAAATGACGGAGATCGTTTTCTATTAAAATTATTTTACACCGAAATTTTATCAGTTCCTCCATCCCATATTGCTTCTTCAATGTATACTGCTGACGTTTAAAAACAGATTTATTCTGAAAAATCTAATTAGGAATACCCTGGAGATATATGCGAATATAAACTTTTGTTTCCGTGAATTATTATCGACAAGCTATCACTAGGATGTTATCACTCAAATAAAGAGAAGCCCAATGAACAAAGAGAGTTATTGAAAACTTAGAATTCAGAAATAACATGTTTGGAGAATACTGATAGGTCCATTTGAAAATTCATATACGAGGGAATATCATATTTTATACTATAAAATTTTATTTACAAAACACAGTATCGGTAAAATGTTTGGTTGATAAAAGAGTGTATCATATTCCTCCTCCTCCTCTCTCTCTCTCTCTCTCTCTTTCTCGATTAGCAAAATTGTTAAAGTTATATTTTATTTCTAGATGTAAACAACTAATTTCCCAACACAATTATGAATTTTCTATTTAATTGCAAATGACAATCCGTTGAGAGTTTTTTGCTATTTCAAATCAACCAAATGCATTAGAATTATAAATAGTATATGAATGGCCAGTGAACACATAGTGTATATCGATTCAGTTCTTCATTAGTCACTTTTATGTTATTTATCATATTTCATGAACAGCGACCTAGTGTTTGCCGACCCACTTTGACATAACCGCGCGGTTCCTATGAGGTTACAAAAAAGCTCATGCGCTATAAGCGTATACAAAAAATAAATATTATTATGTTTAAATTACTTTCTCAAATTAATTTGCACATTGTATTTCAGAAAGAGCGAATGGTAGAGTGGGGAGAGGGAGGGATATATAAAAAAGAAGCTCACATTTAGCGGTGTAAGACTTATTGTTTAACACACAGGTTTAATCTCTCTGTTTGGTTATACAATTTCATTGAGGCTTATTTTTAATATAGAGTATATTCCAATTGCACAGAATAATTATGTCTTCCGTGCAGTAATGCCATTCTCATTGCAATGGGCTTTGGGGAATATAAAATCTGTTTATCGAAGCTACAAAATTTTTCCTCTTCATTTCATCTCGTCCAGAATAAATTGTCAAGTGCCTGTCTAACAGAAAACTCAATTTCGTAATATTGCATGATAATAACGTAGCAACTACATATTATACATGAGCCGAATAACGCCTAGTATGTTACTACTTGCATGGAATATTAATGACTTTGTAACATAATATGAAGTATCGATCGAGACCGATCATACTACTGTTCGTAAACACGTTCTGCAAATCATTGGTGATTTTGTCGTTATTTGAATTGTTCCACCGAAAATGCTTCACAGTTTCCGTAGAAACACATTTAAAATAACGTTTATCGTTTTGTTTTCGAAAGAGAGAAAAATTACTGTGAGCTGTCAATCTGTTATTTCATCGGATTTCTATCTCCTCTACTAGCCTATATTCTCAATAACATTATTTTACTTTTCAGCGATCATTATACCTTTTATAAATTTTCCATTAACCTTCAAGTGCTTTTAAACAGTTTTAAAGGTAAATATCAATCGATAATCGCTTGATTATGCATAAGGCTTACAAATGTTTATCTTCATCGACATTTAATTCAGAATTATTTTTATCATATTACGATAATACTTTAGTATGAAACTGATTTGGATATCGCGAATTTCTTGTTTACTAATTTTAAAAGTGTGCAGCAGAATATAATGTTTAAAATTCTTATTTCTTTAATTGGTTATCTTGTAATTATGCACGTGTTAAAATTTCTTCCAGACAAGCCTATAGGAATGGAAAAATGGTTTAATTAGAAACAACTGTGCAATTTTATTTATAGCAAGGAATAAGCTAGACTGCATTCAAGAGAATTAATTATAATATATAGGAAGTTCCTGGTTAAAAGTTCCATGAAAAAAAACCTTATCTACGCGAAATTTATCTATAGTTTTCATTACAACCTACTCTCCTTCTCTTACTATATGTATATTTTAGCAAACTAATTAAAAACCACGAGTACAGCACTATCGTTTGATACATTCAATTTTTTTCCAAGTGTGTGAAAAACTCTAGAAGAAATGTAGCTAAAATAGTTCACACGTGACACGTGAATGACGTGCAAAATGAAAGCAAGT